>NW_023660662.1:127080-149248 GCF_015228065.2 Penaeus monodon | reverse complement strand
AAATTTTTAAATGACGGAATTTTTTTTTTTCGATAATACACAAATACAAATGATGAAAGATATTTTGATGGTGTTGATTAAAAATTAGTACCACATAAAAAAGAAAAAAAAAAAATTGATGCTATGAGAAAAGAAAGTTTAATGCTGAAAAAAAATATGAGCAGTAAGAGATTTTTTTTGGGTGATACACGATGTTAATTTAGGATAGTTTTTGCAGCAATGACTTTGTCTTTTTTTTATAGTTTCTACAGAAAAACTTGAGCTGCCCATATTTGAATTGTGTTGATGAAGGTTAAACGGTGTTTCATATTCTTTTTTGTATTATAATATTTGCTGGGAGTTGCCGGTGTGTAATGAACTTCTTAGTAATAAAATATAAAATCTACTAGTGTTTTATATTTCCACACTCTTGTTGCAATCTTTGAGTTATTAAATGGTAATTTAGAATGATTTAATGTTAACTTGATTGTAACAACAAATACAAATGATGAAAGGTATTTTGATGATGTGGGTTGATTAAATAAAATGGTTCGATTAAAGGAATGTTTGCTGCTGATAAAAAAAAAAAAAAAAAAAAAAATTTTCGATCTAAGTACGATTTTTTTTGATGATACACAAAGCAAATAATGAAAGGTGTTTTGATGGTGCGGGTTGATTTAAAAAAGAGCATCACAGAATTTTTTTTCTCGATTATACAAGAGAAGAGTGTTTGCTGCTGATAAAAAAGTTGTCGATCTAAATATGAAGACTATGAGAAATCTTTTTGATGATACAAAAAGCAAATAATGAAAAGTGTTTTGGTGATGCGGGTTTGTTTTAAAAATGAGTCCCATATTAAAAAAAAAGATGATATGCGAGAAGAATGTTTGCTGCTGAAAAAAAGTTGTTGATCTAAATACGATCAGCACAATTTTTTTTTTTTTTTTTTTCCGATGATATACAAATACAAATGATGAAAAATGTCGATGATACGAGTTGATCTAAAAAAGAACAACACTGAAAGACAAAATTTTTAGATGATACGAGAGAAAAAATTTTGCTGCTAAAAAAGAAAAGTTTGTTTTAAATATACGTAAGAGATTTCTTTTCGTGATACACAAATACAAAGAGGAAGGGGTTTTTCAATTTTTTTGTATTATAATATTTTGTTTGGCAGTTCCACGTGTAATTGATTTTTTTTTTTAAAAAATGTAAGCATTTTTTACTATGTTTATTTTTCCACACTTTTGTTGCTTTTCTTTATAAAGGGTGATTAAAATGATTAATTTTAATTCATTGAAAACAACAAATTAAAGATGAAAGGTTTTTTTGATGATGCGAGAAAAAATTTCGCTTTTTGAAAAAAAAAAAAAAGTGTTGTTTTAAAATGATCAGCACAAAAAAAGATTTTTCGATGATACAAAAATACAAAGATAAAAATTTTCGATGATAGATTTGATCAAAAAATGACAGCACAGAAATATGATTTTTTCGATGATAGTAAGAAGAAATTTAACTGCGAAAAAAAGTAGTCGATCTAAATATGGGGAAATTTTGAGAATTTTTTTTCGATGATAACAAATAAAAAAGAGAAAGACATTTGATTGCCCAAATTTTTTTTCGTGATAGTGAATAAAATTTTTGCTGCAAAAAAAATTTTTTTCGTTGATACCAAATACAAACGATGAAACACATTTTTGTGATAGAGTTGATCTAAAAATCAGCGAAAAAAAATGATTCGATGAACGCGAGAAGAAGTTTGCGCGAAGAAAAGATTCGATCAAAATATATCACCAAAAAAGTTTTTTCGCTGATATACAAAACAAAAGATGAAAAAATATTGCATGATACGAGTTGATGAAAAAATTAGCAGCAAGAAAAGAAATGTTTCAATGATAGCAAAAAAAAAAATTTTTGTGACAATTTTTTTTTTTTAGGTTTATACAAAAACACAAATGAGAACCCATATTTCGATGATAGATTTAAACCCAAAAGATGAGAGCACAAAAAAAAAAAAAAAAAAAAAAATCGATGATATGGGAGAAATTTTGTTGTGAAGAAAAATAGTACATCAAAATATGAGTAATCCGTATTTTTTTTTCCGATGATACACAAAAACAAAGGTGAAAGACATTTTGAATGTAGTTTTATTTAGAAATGAGTACACATAGAAAAAATTGATAAACATGAGAAAAATTTTGTGCTGCACAAAAATTTTTTTCGGATACACAAACACATATAAGTAAAATTTCGATGATAGTTTTAAACTAAAAATATGCAGCACAAAAAAAAAAGTGTTTCCATATAAAAGAAGAAATTTTTCCCTGCTGAAAAAAAAAAAATTCGATCTGAAGTGATAGCACAAAAAATATTTTCGATGATATAGAGATACAAACGGTAAAAGTATTTTGATAAGAGGATTGATTTAAAAGGGGAGTATCACATTAAAAATGTTCGAGATACATGAGAAAAAAATTTGGCTTAAAAAAAAAGTAGTTTAAACTAACTATGTCGCCAAAATATTTTGTCGATTTTTTTTAACCCACTATTTTTCAATACGAAAATGTGGTGGGGCCAATCAAAATAGTCCCCCGTTTCCCCACAAAGAAATTTTGGGTCCCCAACTGTCATAGTCTTTGGGCAAAGCCCTTTCCCGTATCTATTTACTTATACGGGCATTTGTTTTTCGATATCTTCTGTCTTTGTGGTCCCTGGTTAACGATTAAAAAGGTTAGAAGCAAAATAACAATTGTGCTAAAACGCTAAAAAGATACCCTAATAACCTGAAAAAAAAAACATGAAAAGGTACCCATTGATAGTAGCCGTGGTAGGTTACCGGATCCGATAGATTATGGCTGCCAATTCCAGGAGGCGATATTCCTAAATAATAAAAAAAAAAAAAGACACACAATATGCATTTCTATTTTTGGTTAGAATACATCTAATCGTAAGAGAAGTTATATTCATATTTACAATACACATGCAAATATTGCCGTTCACGTTCGTGAAATATTAACACAAATGATCATATGAACCCTTACCTTCTATATCCTTATATAAACGATTTGGAAGAGTAAATGTCGTATGGATCCAACAGTAGGTATTGATAACCTTATCATTCAGCTTAGGATGACCAGCATCGTATATACAACTGAAAATGTTACGATATATTATTATTATTATCATAATTATTATTACTATTATTATTATTATCATAATTATTATTACTATTATTATTATTATCATTATCATTATTATTATTATTATTATTATTATTATTATTATTATTATTATTATTATTATTATTATTATCGTTATTATTATTTTATTATCATTATTATTAATATTAATATTATTAGGCATTGCTTATTAGTATTGTTATTATTATAGCTATGTTCGTTATATTATTAACCTTATTGGGTCACCAACTAGGGTATTTGTAGTAACTAGCAAACAGAAACAAAAGAGTGTAGTAGTTGTCACTCGATAATGCAATTTAGATATCGTATTTTCAATATCGGCATTCTGTTTTCCTTGGAGTATTCCTCGTAGAGTAGACAGTAATGCCAGAGAAGTCATTATGGCGAGCAATTATCTGTAAGGGAAATAATATATAATATAATAAAATTGATAAATCTAAATAATACAGTATAGGGGCATATCACATAATATGTTTATACCCATCCTCTAAGGGTTGTTAGAATTATAAATATAGAGATCATCGTCACATATGTAATTTATCTAAATGTTTTTACATATTATATATATATGTATATTATATATATATATATATATATATGTATATTTTATATATGTAATATTTTTTTCCTGATTATTTGTTTTTCAACAGATACTCATTCTAGTGTATTGTGGTCTGTAAAAATATATACACCAGTTTTGTATCAGAGTGCATCTTTCTTCACCAATATTACGGCTACTACCGCCACCAATATCTGTAATACCATCACCAATAACACCACCAATACAACCACCAGTACCACCACCCCTTGGTTCTATATGTAGTGTGTCGCCAAAACAAGTACTGTAGCGACACTGTATTCCGGATACATGTATAGATATACACCGGATTGAACATATCCTCCCTCCTAACGTATTGCATCGATTTTATCTCGATGTCGCTTGCAGATTTGTCTTCGTATTTACCGGTTGGAGGTTATACCGAAAAAAATTATAACGATGCTGACGTGTATTCAAGAAATAGATTATTGCAACAACAGATTTGTTCGCTAGTTGCTAATGAACCCGTCATTTATTCTTTTGTCGATATAACCAATGAAGGCATTGAAGGATGGAAATCTTTAGGCATTGAGATTGAAAGAGGACAGGCACTTGCGCCATTTTATAAGATCACATACGACGTTGATAGACTCGACTGTTCCAAGTTTTCTTGTTTACCGATAGCTGTTCGAAACAACAACAATGGTGTAGGATCATGCAACTTTAAAAAGACGCCTGCTATCGACGTAAGTTTTGGATTGAAAGGTAACACATATACAGCTTGCGGAGGCGCCTGTTATGTTCTCAATAAACAAATAGATCCACACACCGGGCTCCCCAAGCTTAGCGGAAATCTAATGATAAAGGGAGACGATGGGATTTGCAATTACATAAATCAGAACCTACTTCTATGGGGAACTCTTCCTCAGTCTAGAGCTACCCAGTCCGGTGATGTCGTAAATGGTTATAATGACGAGTTTGTACCTCCCTTTGCTGTAGTGGACAATGGCACGTATAACGATTTGGAAATTACCGAAGCCTACTGTCAATATTTCAAAAGATGGTTTAACGATAAAGAGAAGAAATGTTACCGAAGAACATGGATGAAGTTTTTACACATTCGATCTCAAGCATCCCATTGTTGAAAAAATAATGGTGCCTACAAATAACACAATGGCCACAAAAAAAATCTATGATGACGATAAACAAAGAGCCTCAGCTTTTGTTGCCGATATATTGGCATCGTCAATTCTTTCAGACAAAAAAACGATTACTCAAAAGAAAAAAGCTAATGTCGCTATTACTAGTACCACCACCACCACCACTACTACTACTACTACTAATAATAATGGTAATAATAATAATAGCGCACCATTAGCGACCATAAAGAAAATGATAAATACATATCATTCGTCATCTAGAGAATACAACAGTAATGAAGAAGAAGAAGAAGAAGAAGATGAAAATACACACCGTTCTCTGGATAAAAGAGAAAATATAACATTATCATCTATATATCTCAAACCCTCAAAAGCGGCCTTAATGAAAGATGTGACATCCTTTATAAAACGAAGAGAAAATAACAAAAGAAGTGGTAAATTCGGTAATATAGAACTTATAGAGAAAAAGGCAGAAGACATCATAGAAATTCTAATGGACTTTGCCATCACATGTAAAGTACATAAGATTAACGATTCTGAGGCAAGGCAATTAATACTCTTAAAGGTTTTACGGATATGCAGAAAAGATAGATGTCTAAAATTATCCGAAGCCCTTCAGATTATTACTTTGTATTTTAAATTAAAAAATACCATGTTTCCAAATAGTAGCAGCAACAGCAGCAGCAGCAGCAGCAACACAGCAGCAACAACAACAACACTACCAAACAACAACAACAATAAATCCATCCATCTTTAAGAACGATGAGGATTAACAATGTATATTGATGATCGTTATAAGATTAATCGTGCAGATAAAGAATCATCCAACATTGAAGAAGAAAAGAAGAGAGACCACCATACATTATTCAGTTGGTTAAATCGATTAGCAATTCAAGTAGTACATCAACTCTTATCCCATCACTATTAGACACATATCCCTTCATGTCGACAATAAGAAAGAAATTGAGTAATATCGCGTTTCATTTATGGAGCGACTTTTACGATCTTTTATCTCCCGATTGGGCAAGATATAATAGTGAATTTTCTTACGACAATAATTTCTTTATTGTACTAATTGTGGATAACATCATACATAAGAGTTTATCGTATATGGCTAATGCTTGTAGGAATATCGTCGAGAGACTATCAGTTCGCACAATAGAAACTCTGGCATCGAGAGGAGCACTAATGGTAGAAGATGCTTTAACAACAGTTTTCTCTAGAATGGTTCTCTCTACTGCTCAGCGACTTGCGGTCGATTTCTTGGTACGAGGGTCGATCGTTACCGCATTAGAGATATTCGCCGATCTTGCGGCGTTAGTGGTGGAATTTTAGACGGGGTTGGTATTCTTTTAATAATAGGAGGTGTTCTAGGCATGATTTTGGATTTGGCATTGAACATGGCATGGTACGAAAATGTTATGACACCAGAAACCTTAGCATCTCACATCAAGAATTATGTGACCGCTTTTAAATCTACAACGGATTTAACCGCCGGAGAGATAGCTCCCGTAACCCCCAAGGAACTTGTAGAGATCGCTATAAACTCGGAAACGAACCATTTCGATGAAAACGACGACCACACCGCATCCGGTAAAAATGATTACGAGAATTTTCTTGTCAAATATATCTCTGACAAAATGCAAAAACATTTTTGGTCCCAAAATTTTTGTGAATAATAATTTTTTCAAACCTTAATCATATAAAAGATTGTACATCTTTCAAATCTGGATTCAGTGTAAATATATCTTTTCGATATTCAGAGGTTGGTTAAAATAATTCTTCCCAAGATAAGGCAGAAATATATATATTTTCGACGAAAAACCACTTATTGGATCTAGGACCGATACCTTTTTGCAAGAAGCATACTTTGAGTATCTCGGCACGAAGACTATGAATTGTTTAGGGCAACCTCTCTCGAGAGGCACTAGTACTACCGATCAGGAATCAGTCACAACTTTTCTAGACGGAGGCAAAGAAAAGGTCATGAAGTTATTACACACGGGAGCAAAATACACCGACTGCAAGAAATGCGCAATATGGCTAAATGGACAATATCGGGTGCCGGTATAACGATGTTTGTTGGAACACTTATCCTGTTTTTCTGTGTCTCTACGTCGTGGTTAGACGATATTGGAACAATTCTCTTCTTCACAGCATTACTCATCTACATGATCTTACTGGGAAGATCATACCTTGCGATAGTGAAGACAAAGTTTGTCGTTCGCGATTTTATTAAGAGTTCCCAATTATTCAATTTGAACGAAAGCAATCTAATGAATCACAAAGATGTTAATAAGTTGAAGGCAAATTCTGCATCTGTAAGATATTTCTTTTCAGAGTTTACAAGACCGTATACTGACTATCTTTTAACTCAATGAATAGTCAACTCAAAATTTTTGCTGCAAAAATTTCATAAAATGTGTTTTGTCTAATTTTATATTAAGAAAAAATCGTCTGATTCTGAAAAATACAGAATTTTTTTTTTGTTTTTCTCAAAATTATTGGAAAGTCTTTTATTATTAAACTTTGACTATAAAATAAAGATTCTATTTCTTCTCATCCCTTATTTCCATCTACAGTAATAGTTCTTTAATGCCTTATCGAAATACACCTTTCCGAAAAAAATACGGAAACATGTTTTTTTGTGTGATTCTCTGTGATTTTCTTTATTGAACGTTGATTATATATAATTATATTTTGATTTAGTACAAATATATATTTTCAGTATTCAATATCTTGTATAATTAAACCTATCTGAGAATATGCAGAAACATTTGTTCAAAAATACTTATGTGACAGATAGTTTATTAAGTGTTGACTGTATAGAAAGAGCTTTTTATTTCTTTTCTGAATATTACAACATGGAATAATTACTGCAACTAACTTTATCTTTACTTACAATTGTATCATGTAACAGGATTCAGTAATATAAACATTACTGATTGTGATTCAATACGATCACATATCAAATGTCGAAATATACCTTCCCGAGAAAATGCAGAAATATTTTTGTTTTCCGATTCTTACAATCAAAAGTTGAGTGTATAATTAAAACACCATATATTATTTCTTATTTTAATTCAAGTCAACACAGAGTAGTTTTACTACAATTAACTCCATCTCTATCTACGGTAGTATCATGTAACAGGAGTCGGCTATGTAACTTTTTTTTCATATTTTGATTCAGTGTAAATATATTTTTTCGATGTTCAAAATTTGTCTAAAGAAACATTTCAGAGAAAATACAGAAACTTTTTTGCTTCCGAAACCTATTGGAAGATCTTTGTGAACTATATTTTATCAGGCATTGTCTATAGAAAAAGAGATATTCGTATTTTGAGTCAGTTTGGCTTCATATCAGTAATATTACAGAACAGGATTCAGTATAAATAAACATTGTCGATGTTCAAAACTCGGCGAAATAAACCTTCACTAAGAAAACGCAAAGATCATTTTGTTTTCCCAAACTTGGTGAATCAATCATTGATATAACAGGATTAAACAGTATAACTCAACACAGTACAGTCAACACGGAATGATTTTTATAATGAACATAATCTCTACTTGCAGCGTTATCGTCCACTAGGATTCAGTAATATGCAGTAACATTTTTTTTATTTTATGGTTCAGCATAACTTTGATCTCTTGATTTCTTGGTGAAGGTTTATTTCGTCGAGTTTTGAACATCAACAATGTTTATTTATACTGAATCCTGTTCTGTAATATTACTGATATGAAGCCAAACTGTTTTCACTGTTCAAAAAAATTGTCGAAATAATTCTTCCCGAAAAAAATACAAAAACGGTTTTGTTCCTGAAACTTAATGGGATATCTTATTTTTGGTATAAGAAGTGATTGTGTTTTTTTATATTTTCTTTCATTATGAATATATCTCTTCGATGTTGAAAAACTTCTGGAAATAATCCTCCCCAAGAAAATGTAGAAACAATTTTTGTCTCAGTAATTTTTCTTTAAACTCAAATAAACTAACTTCATCTCTACATTCAGTTGTATTATATGACAGGAATCGGTAACATAGTGTATATTATCAATGTTCAAATCTTGTCAAAATATATCACTGACAAAATGCAAAAACACAAAATTTTTGTGAAGAAATTTTTTTTTCATACCTTAATCATATAAAAGATTGTACATCTTTCAAATTTGGATTCAGTGTAAATATAACTTTTCGATATTCAGAGGTTGGTTAAATAATTCTTCCCAAGATAAGGCAGAAATATATATCTTTTTTTTTATATCAATAACTTATTAGAAAATTATTGTACGTAAATAGCCAACACGGAATAATTATTATGAGTAATTTCATCTCTAGTATTTTGCAGTAATATATATATAAATAAATATTTTCATCTTTCGAAAATTTGTCAAAACAAATCTTCTCGAGAAACTGCAAAAAACATGTCTGTTCCCAAAACTTATTGGAAGAACTTTGTGGTTGCAAGCGTTGGCTATATAAAAAGATTTTGTATTTCTTTCGTATATGGATTCAATATAAATATTTTTCCATACTTAAAAGATTGTTGAAATAATCTTTCCCTGGAAAATGAACAAACTTTTTTTTTTCCAAAACTTTTTGGATGAACTTTCTTAAAAATATTTTATCAATCATTGATCATAATAAGAGAGATTATATCTTTTTTTATCTATAATTTCAAACACCATATATTTTTCTCTTCGATGTTGAAAAACCTGTCGAAATAAATCTTCCCGAGAAAATGCGAAAACGGTTTTGTGCCCGAAACTTATCGGAAAACCTTTGTTAAGAATATTTCATCGAGTGATGACCATATACAAAGACGTTGCACTTTTCTTATATTTAATTTAGCATAAATATATATCTTCAATGTTTAAGACTTGTCAGAATAATCCTTCCCAAGAAAATAGAGGAATAGTTTTTGTTTTCGAAACTTATTGAAAGACTTCTTTATTATTATTTTTTAATCAAATAAATATTCAACACAGAATAATTGCTATAGCTAACTATCTCCATCTTTATAATCAGTAGTCTCATATAAAAAGATATGGTAATTCGAATTCTCATTTTTGATTCAGAATAGTAACACAACCAAACTTTTTCAGTATCTAATATTTGTCAAAATAATTCTGGTTAATTTTTGTGAAGAATGTTTTACCAAGCGTTTATCGTATGAAAAGACATTTTTGATGTTCAAGACTTACTGTAATAATACTTCCAGAGAAAATGTAGACTTTTTTTTTTTTGTTTTTAAAATCTTATTGGAAGATCTCCGTGATTATTTTTTTTTCTATAAACTCAAAGAGATAGTCACCATGGAATAATTGTTAAAACTAATTTCATCTCTTTATTCAGTGCCATTACATCAAAGGATTCGGTGATATAACTTCACTTTTGTATTCCGCATAATTGTACATTTTTGATTTTCCAATTTTGTAGAAATAAACCTTGTCGAAAAAAAACGTATAAACATTTTAATTCCCGAAACTTACTGAAAGATCTTTGTGAAGAATATTTCATCAAGAGTTGATCATATAAAGACAGTTTGTATTTCTCTCACATTTTCATTCAAACACTTTTATATATATAATAATATATATATATATATTATATATTGTTTATTTTTGCCGGCCACCTCGTCTCTCTGCTGCCAACACAAGGCAGTCTAGGCAGACGGCGTGTTATCCACAGGGTCGTGAACACTGAACAGCTCAAAGAGGCACCGAGCAACCAGCCCCCCAGAACACCACAAGGGGAAACGCCACCTGGAGAGGCAGGGCATGAAATAAACACAAAATGACAGTCTTTCCTTTATTTACACAAGTTATTTACCCGTACACTTTTCTATAGGCCAATAAAAGGGGAAACCAGCATGTCACACTGCACGATGCAGCTTATAACGGGGCAACACAAAGTTTATCAGGTCACAAGGGCTGACACGAGGTCTTCACAGGAGCAGCACCCAACTGCGTCTCTCCCTAGCTTGTTCCTCCGCTCCCCCTAGCCAGCTGCGTCATGTTTGCCCGGGTCCCTTCATGTTAACACATGTTTCGCACAGAGACAAAGACCCACTGCGTAGCACTATCCCCCCCTATCAAGCAGACGACCCGTCTGCTCTGACATATCTAAACCTGAAACAAACTACATAAAAATTTAAATAAAATCAGTTCTCAGAAACACAAAAACCCATCCAGTGCGGCTTTCTTCGCTCTCGCTGGGGTCTCTCTGGAGGAGGTGTGGGCAGCGGTAGATTGGCAGTGGCACCCAGGGGGTTTATCTCCTGTCCCAAGACCTGGCTCATGGTCACCATTGACATCTGCTGCATCGCCCTCACCGTCCAAATGCTCGTCCTCATCTCGGTCAGCGTCTGCCACGTCCTCATCGCCGCTACTGGGCTAACTTCATCTTCTTTTTCACCATGGCCCAGAAGTAGCTTCCTGGCCCGTGGTAACGCCACAGCCGGTGCGCCAAGTCCTCGAGGAAGTCGGGCAACGGCCCCAAACCCCAAACCCAAACTCCTTGCTCCTCGACGACTCTTCTGGATGCTCCACTTCCTTACAAGTGCCCAGCTTTGCACCAGCTGGCACCTTCTGGGCCTTATCGGAGAAGTTAGCTACAACACTGTAACTAACCCCTCCCCTGGTCCAACAAGGCTCCGCCCAACCGCTATGCCATCAGCCAGCGGGCAGGTTTGAATGGGCTCCACGAGGCTCTCTACTCCACGAATCACTCTTGACAGTCGACACCGGATTCTAGACTCTGTCCTGGGGCAAGGTGCAGTCGCTCAGCCGTAACTACCTCTGCACAGCCAACCACTGAAGCAAGGGCACATCTTCCCCTGTCACCCTCACCAGCTTCCGTCCAAGGTCGACAAACGCCTTACTCTGCGTCAGGTAGTCAAGGCCCAGCAAAAAAGTGCTCGTCCAGATCGGCCACATACACCGGCAGCCGCTGCACCGTGCTGCCCACGCCAATATGAGCCTCCACTGGTCCTTGAGCTGCACACAATGCCGTGACACCACACAGTCTCTGTGGTGCATCTGGAAGTCGCATAGTGGCCAACATATCAGGCCGCACTAGGGACTTCTCAGCCCAGTGTCCACTGTCAGCGGCATGGCTTCCCATCTACTGAGCCCTCCACCTGCATCATGCTGGTTCGACGGCAGCTTACCCAAGTCAGGGCCCGGGAACCGAGGACGGCTGGGTTTCGGCCCCCTTCTCCAGCCTTTTCCACCTATACCACTTCCTTAGCTTAGGACATGCACTCGGATGGTGACCATACCTGCCACAGTCCTTGCAGCACTCCTGGAAGGCATCAGAATCCGCCCGGTTGAGAGGACGTGTTCTCCGCTCCCTCTGACACTGACTACGTCTGTGCCCTTCCTTACGCAGCCCAACACAAGCCTTGGAAAATGCTCGGGCTCACTTTCCTCAATGCTACCTTCTCCACTTTATCCTTCCGGCCCCGGAGGTCATGCGGGGTTTAGCAGCTGGCTCTAGGCCACTGTTGCCTTCAGGAAGGCCTCGAACTCAAGGTCCTCGCCAGGCCACTGCAGGTTCTCAGGGTGTGCCTGCTTGACGTAGATTTGCAGCTGCTGGTCCTATAAAGCAGCAACAAAGAAATCGCGGGCCAGGACCACAATCACCCTCTTCACAGCCGCAGGTATGACCTTACCAGCGCCTCCACATCATGCGCCAGCTGGGACAGTGTCTCGCCACGCTCACGAGTCCGCTTCTTCAAGTGGGCCCGATGTACCTCGCCTGGTGGTGGTGCCCGAAACGGCGTTTCAAAGCCTCTGCCACGCTGGTGTAAGAGGCCTGTTGGGATGCCGGCAGATGCCCCAACACTTCACACCGCGGGCCCCTTAGCGCTGTTACCAGCTGCAGGGCCTTCTCTTCCTGGCTCCAGCCCTGGGCAGATGCCAGCATTTCAAATTGGGTAACATATGCCTCCCAGGCCACCTTCCCGTCGTACTCAGCTGGCTTACGCCTCACAGAATGTCTGGAGGCCGAGGGGCTGCAGGGTGGAGAACGCGTGCCGTGAACTAACACACCTGGGGGGAGGAAGGGGGTGAGGGAGGCAACGAGGCGGGTTGACCGGGTCCGAGTTTGCAGCCACCTATACCCAAGGGAGCGGTTCCGATGGGTCCCCAGCCTTCTGCAGCGACCACTGGCTGCGACACGACGCTGCGAGGCCCGGGGGTTTCCTGCCACAGACCCCAGGAAGACCCCAGTAAATCTGACCCCTGGCATCTGTTGCCAGAACCTCGTCTGCCTTCTCTGCTTGCAACGTTTTCAACCTTGTGACGCCGCCTTTCCGCCTTCACTTCCTCCCTCAGGCCCTGAACCTCGCCCTTCAGAGTCTGCACCTCCTCCATCAGTTTACTCTTCACGCTGTTGCAGGCCTTGTCGGTGTACTGCTGAGTTTCCATCTTCACAGATGCAAGATTGCTCTGTAGCACCTCAACAAGGCGGCAGAACTGTTCCTTTTGCCTTCCTTGCCTGCATCTCGACGAGATGGTGCGCCTGCTCGTGTGCCTGCTCTTCTGCCCTTTGTGCCATTTCCTCCCTCATACCGGCCAGCATGGCAGTGATCAGGTCCATCTGGCTCGGCTTCACCTCACTCGTGCCTGCCTCAGTCATAGCCTCCTCTATCATGGCTGCCGCCATCTTGGACTACATGATAATCGGCGCTCTCACTGATCAAATATCACAATCCCCTCCTGACACCATTTGTTACGCCGACCACCTCGTCTCTCTGCCACCAACACAAGGCAGGCTAGGCAGACGGCATGTTATCCACAGGGTCGTGAACACTGAACAGCTCCAAGAGGCACCGAGCACCACAGCGTCCCCAGAACACCACGAGGGGAAACGCCACCTGGAGAGGCAGGGCACGAAATAAACACAAAATGACAGTCTTTCCTTTATTTACACAAGTTTTTACCCGTACACTTTTCTATAGGCACAATACAGGGGGAAACCAGCATGTCACACTGCACGATGCAGCTTATAACAGGGCAACACAAGTTATCAGGTCACAAGGGCTGACACGAGGTCTTCACAGGAGCAGCACCCAACTGCGTCTTTTCCCTAGGCTTGTTCCTCCGTCCTCCGCTCACAGCCAGCTGCGTCATGTTTGCCCAGGTCCCTTCATGTTAACACATGTTTCGCACAGAGACAAAGACCACTGGCGTAGCAATATATATATATATATATATATATATATATATATATATATATATATATATATATATATATATATATGA
Organism: Penaeus monodon; assembly: GCF_015228065.2. Lineage (NCBI taxonomy): Eukaryota > Metazoa > Arthropoda > Malacostraca > Decapoda > Penaeidae > Penaeus > Penaeus monodon. Next base: position 135,104 of record NW_023660662.1, on the reverse strand, counting down.
ATATTTCGATGTTCAAAAATTGTTATAGCTAACATTATCTCTACTTTAAGTACTATTACGTCAAAGGATATAACTTTCTTCATTTTTTGATTCCACATAATTGTACATTTTCAATGATCCAAATTTGTATAAATGAACCTTGTCAAAAAAAAAAAGTTAAAACAATTTGATTCCGAAACTTACTGAAAGATCTTTCTTTCTGAAGAATATTTCCTCAAGGGTTGATCATAAATACATATATGAATATTTTCGATGTTCAAAAAAATCCTATAGCTAACATCATCTCTACATTCAGTTATATCACATGAATTGGATTCGGTACTCTTACTTTTTTTTTTCAGCATAATTATGCATGTAGTTTGCATATTCAAAATTTTTTCGAATTATACCTCGTCAAAGAACGAAAACGAAAAAATGCAGAAACAATCTTTGTATCCGAAAGTTATTAGAGGACCTTTGTAAATAAATATCAACACGGAATAATCGATATCACTAATTTCATCTCTACCTACAGCAGTAATATAATATTACATTTCTTTTCTTTTTTTATTCAGCATAGGTATACATTTTCGATGTTCAAAATTTGTCGAAATAAATCTTCCCAACAAAAATATATATATTTTTTTCCCAAACATCTTGGAAGATCAGTGTGAAGAATATTTTATCAAGCGTTCACCACATAAAAAGAGATTTATAGTATATATATATATAATATATATAATAATATATATATATATATATATATATACACACACACACACATACGTGTATTGCTTCAGCGTGATTATATCTATTTAATGTTCAAAAACATGCTGAGACAATCTTCCCGAGAAACGCAGAAACATATTGCTACGCCAGTGGGTCTTTGTCTCTGTGCGAAACATGTGTTAACATGAAGGGACCTGGGCAACATGACGCAGCTGGCTGTGAGCGAGGAGCGGAGGAACAAGCCGAGAGACGGAGTTGGGTGCTGCTCCTGTGAAGACCTCGTGTGTGCCCTTGTGACCTGATAAACGTTGTGTTGCCCTGTATAAGCTGTATCGTGCAGTGTGACATGCTGGTTTCCCCCCTGTATTGTGCCTATAGAAAAGTGTACGGGTAAATAACTAGTGTAAATAAAGGAAAGACTGTCATTTTGTGTTTATTTCGTGCCCTGCCTCGCCACTTGGCGTTTCCCCTCGTGGTGTTCTGGGACGCTGTGGTGCTCGGTGCCTCTTGGAGCTGTTCAGTGTTGACGACCCTGTGAATAGCACGCCGTCTGCCTAGACTGCCTTGTGTTGGTGGCAGAGAGAGACGAGGCGGCCGGCGTAACAATATTTTGCATCCGAAGCATATTGGAAAATAATTTTGAATAGATGGTCAACACAGAATAATTACAGTGGTATTATGCAATACGAATCGGTAATGTAATACGTTTCATATTTGGATTCAGCATAATTGTCATTTTTCGATGTTAAAAAATTGCCAAAATAAAAATTTCTGAGCAAACGTAAAAACAGTTTTGTTCTCAAAACTTATTGGAAGATCTTTGCGATGAATATTTATCAAGAGCAAATAATAAAAAAAGAGTTTGTATGTTTCATATTTTGATCCAGTATAGATATATGTACATATACATATATTCAATGTTTAAAAACTTGTCGAAATAAATCATCCCGAGAAAATGCAAAAACATATTGTTTTCTACAGTTTATTGAAAGATCTCTGTGATATATATTTTCATCAAGGGGTGCTGATCATATAGAAAGAACTATAAAGATATCTATTCTGTGTTCAAGAACTTTTTGGGATAAACCTTCTTGAGAAAATGCAGAAACAGTTTTTGTTTCCGAAATTTATTGGAAGATCTTTTTGAAGAATAGTTCATCAGACATTGACCACATAAAAAAGACATTGCATTTCTCTCATATTATAGTTTAACAAAAATATATATTTTCGACATTCAAAACTTCTTGGAATAATCCTTTTTCGAAGAATGTACATAAATATTTCCTTTCAGTTAGTTAGCGTAAGATCTCCATAATTATTTTAGATTTTTCTTTTATATAAAAATCAACAATGAATTATTGCTATAGCTAACCTCATTTCTATATTCAGTAGTATTATATAAAAAAGATTGGATAATACCTAACTTTTTCATTATTTTCTTTTTATTCAGCATAATTATATATATACACTTTCGATGTATAAAACGCCGAAATAAAAATTGTTGAGAAAATACAAGACAATTTTATTTCCCAAACTTCATTGGAGATCTTTGTGAGAAATATTTTATCAAGTGTTGACCATATGTATTTCTCTCATATTCTGATTCAGTATGAATATATTTTCGATATTCAAAACTTGTTGTAATATTCCTTCTCGAGAAAATATAGAAACAGTTTTTTGTTTTGGAAAGTCTTCATAGTTATTATTCTTTTAACTCAAATAGATAGTCAACATGGAATAGTTGCTTAAATTAATTTCTTCTCCACACTCAGCAGTATCATATAAAAGGATTCGGTGATATAACTTTCCCATTTTTTTGATTCAGCATAATCATACCTTTTTGATGTTCAAAACTTGTAGAAATAACATTTAGTAGTATAATCTAAAAGGATTCGCAAATACGACTTTTTCATGTTTTTCATTCAGCATAATTTTACACATACAGTTTCCATGTTCAAACTTGTCGGAATAAACCTTGTCAAGTAAATCCAAAGAAATTTTTGTTCCCGAAATTTATTTCGAGTTCTTTATGAAGAATATTTTATCAAGCATTGACCGTATCAAAAAGATGGTATTGCTATATTCAAAATCATTGATCATAAACATCTTTTGTATCCTGTGTAAATAAATATATAGTATGAAATAATTGTTTGGGCCAACTTCATCTCTACATATAGAAGTAATGTCCCACAGGATTGAGTAACATGGTATAATTCTTCTTTATTTTCTTTATTTAGCATAATATACATTTTCGACATTCAAAAGTTGTTGAAAAAAATTTTTCTCGAGAAAACGCACACATTTTTGTTTCTGAAACTTTTTGTGAAGAATATTTTACCAAGTGTTGAATATATATAATGAGGTTCTGTTTCTTCCATATCTCGATGTTCAAGAACTTGTTGAAATCATTCTTCCGAGAAAATGCAGAATCATTTTTTTGTATCCGAAAATTATTGGAAGGTATTTGAAAGTAATAGCCAAACACGGAATACCTGTTGTACAAACTAACCTCACCTTACGCATAATAGTAATGTGCAACAGTATTCAATGATATAGTTTGTTGAAATAATCCTACCCAAGAAAGTACAATTTTTTTTTTTTTTTTGAAACTTACTGGAAGATCTTTGTGAAATATATTTTATCTACTGTAGTCCATAAAAGAGAGATTGTGTTTCTTTCGTATTTGACTCAGTATAAATGTATTTTTCTGATCTTCAAAAACTTGTCGGAAATACCTTTCTGAATAAATACAAAAACCTTTTTTTTTTTCTCAAAACTAATAGGAAAATCTTTGTGAAGAATATTTTATTAATTTTTTACAAGTAAAATTTCTTCTCTTATATAACGAAACTTTTTTGTGCTGCTCGTCTTTAGATCAACTTATTTTGTTTCAGCAGCATATTTTCTTCTCTCGAATCATCGAAAAAAAAAAAATCTGTACTGTTAATTTTAGATCAATGATACACCATCTTTACTCGTTTGTATTTCTATTTTCGTATCGTCGATTTACTTTTTGTATACTACTCTTTTTTAGATCGACTTTTTAAATTTTCTAATAGCAAATTTTCTTGTCTCGAATCATCGAAACTTTTCTTTCTATGTTGCTGATTTTTAACCGACTGCTTTTTCAATATCAAATTTTCCTCTCTTATATCATTGAAACATTTATTCTGTGCTGGTGTTTTTTTAGATCAACTACTTTTTTTTTTTTTTTTTTTTTTTTTTTTAAGCAGCAGACTTTCTTCTCTCGTATGATCGATACATTTTTTCTCAGTGCTGTTCTTTTATAGATCAACTTGTATTATGGAAATATCTTTCTTCGTTCGTACTTGTGTGTCATATATTTTTCTTGCATCCTCGAAACATATTTCTTGTACTTCTCATATTTAGACTAACTTTTTTTCAGCAGTAAACTTTCTTCTCTCGAATCATCGAAACATTTTTTTTTTTATGCTGCTCATTTTTAGATCAATATGTATCATGAAATATCTCTCATCATTTGTATTTGTATATCATTGATTTTTTTTCTAATATTTAGATCGACTACTTTTTTCTAGTAGTAAAGCCTTCCTCTTTCATATCATCGAAATATTTTATTCTGTACTGCTCATATTTAGATCAACTACATTTAAAGCAGTAACAATTTTTGTATGCTGCTCACTTTTAGATCAACTCATATCATCGAAACATCTTCTTAACTAATATCTAGATCGATTTTTTTTATTAAGCAGCAAACTTTCTTCTCTCCTTCATCGATTTTTTTTTATCTGCACTGCTCATATTGAGATCAACTCGTATCATCGATTTATCTTTGTTCCTTTGTGGGTCAGCTTTTTTTGTTAGTATCATCGAAACATCTTTTTTTTTTGTATTGTTCATTTTTAGATCAGATTTTTCAATAGCAAAACTATTCTCTCGAATTCTCAAAAAAAAAAAAAAAAAAAAAAAAAAAAAATCAGTGCTGCTCCTTTTTAGATAAACTACTGTCATAAAAATATTTTTCTTCATTTGAATTTCTGTTAATTATTTAGATCAGATTTTTTCAGCATTTTTTTCTATCCAATCATCGAAACATCATTCTGCACTGCTCAGATTTAGATCATTCGTATCATCGATTTTTTTTCTGGCTGCTCATTTTTAGATTGACTACTTATTTTCAGAGCAAACTTTCTTCTCTCGAATGCTCAAATAATATTTTTCTGTGTTGCTCATTTTTAGATCAGCTCGTTTCATCAAATCCCTTTCATCATATATGTTTGTGTATCAACTTGTATTTCTTGCACCATGGAAACATCTTTTTTTTTTTAGCAGCAAACTTTCTTCTCTCGAATCATTGAACATTCTTTTTTGGTGCTGCTTTTTTAGACAAACTCAAAAAAATCTTTCATTTATATTAATATTAATCATTTAATTTTTGTATCATGGAAATATCTTCTTCTACTATACATAGTTAGATCAACGTTTTCTTTTTTCCAACATTAAACTTTCTTCTCTCGAATCACTGAAACATCTTTCTGCGTGGCTTAGATTTAGATCAATTCTTATCATTGATATATCTTTCTTCATTTGTAATAAGTCGACCTTTCTTCTTGTATTATTGAAACATCTTTCTTGTACTACTCATATTTAGATTGACAACTTTATTTTCAACAGAAAATTTTCTTCTCTCATATCATCGATTTTTTTTTTTTTTTCTGAGCTACTAAATTTTAGATTGACTACTTTATTTTCAGCAGCAAACTTCTTCTTTCGAATCATTCAAATATTATTTTTCTGTGTTCATTTATAGATCAGGTCGTAACATCGAAATTCCTTTCATTATATATGTTTGTGTGTCAACTTTTATTTCTTATATCATGGAAACATCTTTTTGTACTACTCGAGTTTTTGTCTTCAGCAGCAAACTTTTTCTCTAGAATCATCAAATTGTATATATGTTCTTGCACTATCGTACTTAGATCGATGTATTATTTTTTTCCAGCAGTAAACTTTCTTCTCTCGAATCAAGGAAACATTATTTTTCTGTGCTGCTCATTTTTAGCTTGACTTACTTTATTTTCAGCAGCAAACTTTCTTCTCTCGAATCATAGAAACATTATTTTTCTGTGTTGCTCATTTTTAGATCAGCTCGTACATCGAAATTCCTTTCATTATATATGTTTGTGTGTCAACTTTTTTTCTTGTATCATGGAAACATCTCTTGTACTACTCGACTTTTTTTCTTCTGCAGCAAACTTTCTCTCTCGAATCATCGAAACATTTTATTTTTTCGGTGCTACTCATTTTTAGACAAACTCTTTTCATCGAAATATCTTTCATCATTTGTATTTGTGTGTGAACTTTTAATTCTTGTATCATGGAAATATCTTCTTGTACTATTCATAGTTAGATCGACGTTTTTTTTTTTCCAGTAGAAAACTTTCTTCTCTCAATCAACGAAACATCTTTTTTTTTTTTTTTTCTCTTTGCTGCTCAATTTTTAGATCGAATTCTTTATTTCAGCGGCAAGCCTACGAATCATAGAAAACATTATTTTTCTGTGTTGTTCATGTTTAGATCAGCTCATATCGTCGAAATTCCTTTCATCATATATGTTTATGTCAACTTTTATTTCTTGTATCATGAAAAAAAAAAAAAAAAAATGTACTACTCGACTTTTTTTTTTTTTTAGCAGCAAACTTTCTTCTCTCGAATCATTTTTTTTCAGTGCTACTCATTTTTAGAAAAACACTTATCATGGAAATATCTTTCATCATTTGTATTTTTGTGTTAACTTTTATTTCTTGTATCATGGGAATATGTTCTTGTACTTAGATCAACATTTTTTTTTCCAGCAGCAAATTTTCTTCTCTCGCATCATCGAAACATCTTAATATCTTTGCACTGCTTAGATTTAGAACAAATCTTATCATCAAAATATTTTTCTTCATTCGTTTTTGTGTGTTTTTTTTCTTGTATCGTCGATATATATTTTTTGTGCTACTCGACCTTTTTTTTAAAGCAACAAACTGTCTTCTCTCGTATCATCTAAACATTATTTTTTACACTGCTCCTTTTTAGATATCTGTAATCATAAATATATATATTTTTTAAACCACAAATAAATAGAATAATAACAGAAATGGATTTTATTTCAGAAAGTTATTGGAAGATCTCTCTAAAGAAAATGTTATCAAGCACTGAACATATAAAAAGAGTATTCAGTAATATATATATATATTTTTTCATTTCTTGATTCAGCATAAATATATATATATATTCTAAATGCTCAAATGTTGTTGTATAAATCCTCCCCCCCCAAAAAAAAAAAATGCAGAGACGAATAGTTTCCCAGAAACTTATTGGAAGATCTTTGTGGAGAGTGTTTAATCAAGCATTGGCCATATGAATAGAAATCATATATCGTTCATATTTTGATTCAGGATAAATTCATCTTTTCGATGCTCAAAAATGCAGAAAAAAATTAATATCCGAAGTTTATTGGAAGATCTTTGTAACTAAACAGTCAACACAAACATAATTACGTTAGTATTATGCAACATTGTTCAGTAATATACCATAGTTTTTTAAAATTATTATTCAGCATAATCATACGTTTTCGGCGTTTGAAAAAAAATCTTTCCAATAAAATACAAAAACCTTTTTGTTCCCAAAACTTTGTGATAAATATTTGATCTGTGTGAAGAATATTTTATCATATGAAAAGACATGGTTCAGTATACGATATAACATTTTAATGTTTTGATTCAGCATTATTATATATTTTCGATGGCCTAGAGGACAAGCATTGAGTATATTTGGTGTTCAGAAACTTCCCGAGAAAATGCAGTAATATTTTTGTTTTCAGAATTTATTGGAAAATCTTTGTGAAGAATATATATATATTTTTTTGAGTATATTTTTTTTTTTTCGATGTTCAAAATTTACAGGAATAATAATTCCGAGAAAATACAGAAATTTTTTTTTTTACTTACTGGAAGAGCTTTATGATTATTTTCAATTTTTCTTTTAACTCAGTTAAACGAAACAGAATAATTGCTATTACTAACTTCATCTCTACACTCAAGAATATTATACACCATCCAATAGCATTCAATAATACAACTTTATCTAGTTTTTCATTCAGCATAATTATATACACATGTCATAATTTGTCAAAACAAACCTTGTCGGGAAAATACAAAATGCTTTTTATTCCTAAATTTATTGAAAGACCTTTTTAAGAATATTTAGCAACATTGATCTTTGTAAAATCAATATTTTATGAAGCACTGATTATACAGAAAGAGATGTGATTCTATTTAAAAGAAGGGATA
>NW_023660662.1:97296-126980 GCF_015228065.2 Penaeus monodon | reverse complement strand
GGGTTTTTTTTTAAAGTTTTCTTTTATCTTATTTATTTTCATTATTGTCATTTATTTTAAAAATTCATATAACCTTTATCGTGGTAGAAATGTTTCTACTATTTAGTTTATATTCTTTAATCTTCTCTAAATTCAAATTCATATGCGTGTGTGTGTGTGTGTGTGTGTGTGTGTGTGTGTTTTAAATAAAACTGATGGTGATATCTTCGAAATAAAACATTTTCATATGGTTACTTATAATATAATATATTTATAAAAAATATTATTTTAATATATTATATATTTGGTTGTGTGTGTTTGTGTGTGTGTGTGTGTGTGTTGGTGTTTATATATATTGTAAAAGTAAAAGTGTACTTATTAGGATAAAAAGGTTTACACATTTGATATCATTTCTACAGAGGGGGCATTTTTCGGGGATACAGCCAGGAACGCATGAAACCAATGTGCACCGGGGGAACACAAAACCATTTCTTTGCCATACACATTTTTACATGTGCGTTTGTACAATCCTTTCGGTTCTTCTTTTAATTTCTTATCTAAAAAAAGAAAATAAAATTGTTTTTATTTTGAAATGATAATTCCTTAAAATTGTTTAAACCCAAATTTTTCCATTTCATGATAAATATTTAGTTTATACTTAAAAGATTTGTTGATTTTTCTTTTTCTTCCCTTCTTCTTCTTCTTTTTCTTCATTATTTGCAATAAAATTTTTTTTATTTTTTTGCAAATATGTCTTGTTTCACTTCGGTGTATTCCGATATCTTCTAAAGGTCCATATGTGATGGGAATACGGAGTTTTTTGGAAAATTGAAGAAAATACGAGTTTCCCGGCGACGGCTAAACCCCTCTGAATTTCAAAATTTCCCGATTGGACCTTGTGATTGACCCCATCATTTCAGATGTAGATGGGTGTACAGAATTTGTTTTTGCTCTGTTATTCCAATGTCCGAGAGTAAAAGTTTTGTTTTTGTATTTTTTTCAGACGTAAACGGGAATCGAACTTGTTTTTGGGAAAATCAAAGATGAAATTCGAGTCTCGCCAGATTGGGCCCAAACTCGGTTTCAGAAGAATTGACTCAATTTTCCAATTTATTTTCCCTTGTTTTAATGTGGATGGAAATACAAAAAATGTTTTTGAAAATTTAAAATGAAATATAGTTCCCCAAAGGGCTCATAAATTTTCATTTCAGAGTGGGGTATTGTAACCTGATTTTCATTTTTTCACCCCGGTATGCCCCTTTTCTGTTCATTAAAACAAGGCTCTATCCTGAAAAAAAGGCCGCCCGGGTTGTTCAACAATTTCGGATAGAGCCCTAACATACATGTAGGAAATCCCTTTCCCCCAGTACACCCTGGCGATGCCCAAAACTCATAATGACCCCAATCCTGATCGGATACGGAGCTCCCCGTGAACTGTTACGCTATCGGAAGAGCTTTGTCGGTACCCGAATAACAGTACTTGCTTGGGGTGTATTTTGGGATATTCTTGCTGAATCTAAAAATAAAAAGGGAAAAAAAAGATAATTTTAATAAAAATGAAAATATACATACAATTCACATTATTATTATTTCACAAGAAAAACAGGGATCGGTGTGTATATTTTTTACTTTATTGTGAAACCTGACCTTTATCAGAAGAAAAATCTGCTTCAGATACCACTAGCGTGTTCTTCCAAGGTATTCCCATCACCCAATTTTGCAAGCCCTTTTTACCGCGGAAAAAACGAACTGATCACTCAGCCCTATAAAAAGAAATAAGGGGAATTTTACCTCCGTTCTTTTTTGTATCTTTACTTTTTGAAATTTTAGAAAATTTTTTCTTGATAGAGAAAATGGTGTTTTCTAAGTTCTTAATAAAGATTCTGAAAATATTAAACACCTAAATTAATCCAGTATTGGTATTATTCATTTTATAAATTATTATCAAATCGTCCCACAGTAAAAAATCCATTTTGGGAAAGATCTTGTAGATTTTCAGAGCAACCCTTCGGGCCTTGACATAGCTCTCCGTTGCTATTTATTTTTCTGTATTTTCCGATCGGCCCGGAATGTTGGGAAGCCCAAATTTCCTCTGAGAACCCCTTTGAGAAGAAATTATCAAGGAAAATCTAGAAAACTTACTCACAAAGAGTATAAGTCAATAAATCTAAAACCCAAACCGATAATAATAAATTATTACAGCATTCAGGGTACATCCGGCCTATTTTTGAGGATCCACTTTCCAACTGCGGGTGTTCAGGAAACCTGGCTAAAAAATCGCCATGAAAAGGGGAACTTTTCCCGACCGGCTACCCTGAAAAGGGAAAAAAGGAAAAAAAGGGTGCTGATGCTCCTCTTGGTGTGTCACTCTTTTCCCCATTTCCCTACCCCTCTGCAGAAGACAACGCCCAGTGTCAATTTTCCCAGATAATAAAATCCATCGCAGCCAATTTGCTGTAACCATTATGGGGCCACCCGTAAAAGTTGCAAACGCGCCCCCATATTTTAAAGTGTCGTAGGGGGGTGAAGGTTTTTCCTTTATTGCTAAGCCTTTGAAGTGGCTTTTCATACAAATGGACATTTGGATTTTTTCCCCCGGGGATTGACGATTCGTCTACGCCTGAAGTTTTAACATCAATTTCTAAATTGCAATCAAAGCACCTCATTTACCCCCTCTGTTCGTATTGTAAAACCCGGTTTTACCCAATTGTCTAAGTCAATGGGAAATTCCTCATGCCACGCGTGGCTAACCTTTCTATCTCTTGAAGAAAATTGTCAAAACTTAACAAATCCATACGTCTTCTGGGGTATTGATTGCCCCTGGGTATGAAAATATTATTTTTATAAATGAAAACTGAGTATTTTCCCCATATTAAAAATGTTTACCCCGCCTAATTCGTGTGGTGGTAGTAGCACTATAGTTGAATAATATAATAAAATTTTATCCGTTGGAGGAGAGGGCGAATCAAGTCTAACATTTTTAAAATTTCCCTGTTTTATTGCCCAGCCACACCCCCCCCCCCAAAAAAAACCTCCGATTAGGTGCCACAAAACGTTTCGGAAAGATAAAGTCTTTTTTATTTACTTTTTAAAATCTAACAGAGGATTTTTTTCTTCAAATAATCTTTCAATAATAAGAGCTCAAAAAAAAAAAAAATAAAAAAGAAACCTGAAAAATATAAACATCGAAAAGGTAGATTTATATGAAAACAAAAATGTTACTATATTACACCCCATTGGTATCATGAGAATTTAGTCTTAGTAAATTTTCACGCTGAATTCCCATTGGGTCAAAAAAAAAAAAAATGTACGGTTTTTTAATAAACTATAGAAAATTAAAAACCCCTCCCTTATAGATTGATTCTCAAAAAAATAATCTTTACAAAACCCCCCCAATATGTTTCGGGAATTTGTGTATTTTTCTTGTTTTCCGGGAATTTTTTTTTTTTTTAAAAAATTATTGACTCACTGAACCCCCTATAATAGATAAATGATACTGCTTCTAGTAGCTTTGCACTTTTCTACCACTTGAAATTTAAAATGGTTTTGTGATATTTTGAAGCTCTTTTCCCAGGGTCTCTTCATACGTTTTGAACATAAAGATATATTTATACTGAATCAGAAAATAAGAGAATTCTATTATATGGTCTTCTGATATTCTAAAATGGAAATACAATTTCATTTTGTATTGTCGATACTTATTTTTTACAAAGATCTTCCAATAAGTTTCGGAAACAAAAAAAATGCCTTTTTTTTTTTTTTTTTTTTTTTTTGGAAATTTGTATTTTAACAAGTTATAGAACATCGAAGATATATTTTGATTCAGAAAATGGAAATTGTATTATTGAATTTTTATGACATAATACCACTGTAGGTAGAGGTGAAGTTATCATTAATTGTTAACAGTTCATAGAGTTTGACGAATAAGTTTCGGAAACAAATGTTCTGTATTTTTTCGGAAATATTTATTTCAACATTGCTAAGGTGTATATACATTGAATCAAATAGTAAAAAGTTATATTACTGAACATAAGATTACTGTATGTAGAAAAGATGATCGTTATAGTAACTATTCCGTGTTGAATATTCACTTGGGTTAAAGAAAAACATTAATATAAGTTATTGTAACATCTTATTTCGAATTGAATCACAATCTCTTTTCTATACAATCAATGTTTTTTTTTTTTTTTTTTTTTTACAAAGATCATGGAGACAAAACAAGTTTCTGTACTTTCTCGGGAAAGATTATGTTACAGAAAGATTATTACTGAAGATCGAAAAGACATAACGCTTGGTAAAATATGCTTTACAAAGATCTTTCACTAATTTTTTTATTAAAAAAAAAATGTTTTTCTATCCTCCTGGGCAGAGTTATTTCAACAATTATTCTGTGTTGACTATTCACTTAAGTTAAAGAAAAAAAATTATACAAATTCTTGTAATGCCTTCTTTTAAATAGAATCACAATCTCTTTTCTGTATAATCAGTGCTTCATAAAATATTGATTTTACAAAGATCAATGTTTGCTAAAATATTCTTAACAAAGGTCTTTCAATAAATTTAGGAATAAAAGCTTTTTTTGTATTTTCCCGACAAGGTTTGTTTTGACAAGTTATGAACATGTGTATATAATTATGCTGAATGAAAAACTGGATAAAGTTGTATTATTGAATGCTATTGGATGGTGTATAATATTCTTGAGTGTAGAGATGAAGTTAGTAATAGCAATTATTCTGTTTCGTTTAACTGAGTTAAAAGAAAAATTGATAATAATCATAAAGCTCTTCCAGTAAGTAAAAAAAAAAATGTTTCTGTATTTTCTCGGGAATTATTATTCCTGTAAATTTTTGAACATCGAAAAAAAAAAAATTATACTCAAAAAAAATATATATATATTCTTCACAAAGATTTTCCAATAAATTCTGAAAACAAAAATATTACTGCATTTTCTCGGGAAGTTTCTGAACACCAAATATACTCAATGCTTGTCCTCTAGGCCATCGAAAATATATAATAATGCTGAATCAAAACATTAAAATGTTATATCGTATTACTGAACCATGTCTTTTCATATGATAAAATATTCTTCACACAGATCAAATATTTATCACAAAGTTTGGGAACAAAAGGTTTTTGTATTTTATTGGAAAGATTTTTTTTCAAACGCCGAAAACGTATGATTATGCTGAATAATAATTAAAAAAAAAAACTATGGTATATTACTGAACAATGTTGCATAATACTAACGTAATTATGTTTGTGTTGACTGTTTAGTTACAAAGATCTTCCAATAAACTTCGGATATTAATTTTTTTCTGCATTTTTGAGCATCGAAAAGATGTATTTATCCTGAATCAAAATATGAACGATATATGATTTCTATTCATATGGCCAATGCTTGATTAAACACTCTCCACAAAGATCTTCCAATAAGTTTCTGGGAAACTATTCGTCTCTGCATTTTTTTTTTTTTGGGGGGGGGGATTTATTACAACAACATTTGAGCATTTAGAATATATATATATATTTATGCTGAATCAAGAAATGAAAAAATATATATATATATTACTGAATACTCTTTTTATATGTTCAGTGCTTGATAACATTTTCTTTAGAGAGATCTTCCAATAACTTTCTGAAATAAAATCCATTTCTGTTATTATTCTATTTATTTGTGGTTAAAAAAAATATATATATTTATGATTACAGATATCTAAAAAGGAGCAGTGTAAAAAATAATGTTTAGATGATACGAGAGAAGACAGTTTGTTGCTTTAAAAAAAAGGTCGAGTAGCACAAGAAATATATATCGACGATACAAGAAAAAAAAAAAAACAAAGAAGAAAAATATTTTGATGATAAGATTTGTTCTAAATCTAAGCAGTGCAAAGATATTAAGATGTTTCGATGATGCGAGAGAAGAAAATTTGCTGCTGGAAAAAAAATGTTGATCTAAGTACAAGAACATATTCCCATGATACAAGAAATAAAAGTTAACACAAAAATACAAATGATGAAAGATATTTCCAAGATAAGTGTTTTTCTAAAAATGAGTAGCACTGAAAAAAAAATGATTCGAGAGAAGAAAGTTTGCTGCTAAAAAAAAAAGTCGAGTAGTACATTTTTTTTTTTTTTTTTTTTTTTTATGATACAAGAAATAAAAGTTGACACAGACATATATGATGAAAGGAATTTCGACGATATGAGCTGATCTAAACATGAACAACACAGAAAAATAATGTTTCTATGATTCGTAGGCTTGCCGCTGAAAATAAAGAATTCGATCTAAAAATGAGCAGCACAGAGAAAAAAAAAAAAAAAAAAAAAAAAAAAAAAAAAGATGTTTCGTTGATTTGAGAGAAGAAAGTTTTCTACTGGAAAAAAGAAAACGTCGATCTAACTATGAATAGTACAAGAAGATATTTCCATGATACAAGAATTAAAAGTTCACACACAAATACAAATGATGAAAGATATTTCGATGAAAAGAGTTTGTCTAAAAATGAGTAGCACCGAAAAAAATAAAATGTTTCGATGATTCGAGAGAAGAAAGTTTGCTGCAGAAGAAAAAAAGTCGAGTAGTACCAAGAGATGTTTCCATGATACAAGAAATAAAAGTTGACACACAAACATATATAATGAAAGGAATTTCGATGTTACGAGCTGATCTAAAAATGAGCAACACAGAAAAATAATGTTTCTATGATTCGAGAGAAGAAAGTTTGCTGCTGAAAATAAAGTAGTCAAGCTAAAAATGAGCAGCACAGAAAAAATTTACTGCTGGAAAAAAATAATACATCGATCTAAGTACGAATAGTGCAAGAACATATATATAAATTTGATGATTCTAGAGAAGAAAGTTTGCTGCTGAAGACAAAAAGTCGAGTAGTACAAAAAGATGTTTCCATGATATAAGAAATAAAAGTTGACACACAAACATATATAATGAAAGGAATTTCGATGTTACGACCTGATCTATAAATGAACACAGAAAAATAATATTTGAATGATTCGAAAGAAGAAAGTTTGCTTCTGAAAATAAAGTAGTCAATCTAAAATTTAGTAGCTCAGAAAAAAAAAAAATCGATGATATGAGAGAAGAAAATTTTCTGTTGAAAATAAAGTTGTCAATCTAAATATGAGTAGTACAAGAAAGATGTTTCAATAATACAAGAAGAAAGGTCGACTTATTACAAATGAAGAAAGATATATCAATGATACGAATTGATCTAAATCTAAGCCACGCAGAAAGATGTTTCAGTGATTCGAGAGAAGAAAGTTTAATGTTGGAAAAAAGAAAACGTTGATCTAACTATGTATAGTAGAAGAAGATATTTCCATGATACAAAAATTAAATAATTAATATTAATATAAATGAAAGATTTTTTGAGTTTGTCTAAAAAAGAGCAGCACCAAAAAAAGAATGTTTCAATGATTCGAGAGAAGAAAGTTTGCTGCTAAAAAAAAAAAAAGATGTTTCCATGGTGCAAGAAATACAAGTTGATACACAAACATATATGATGAAAGGGATTTTGATGAAACGAGCTGATCTAAAAATGAGCAACACAGAAAAATATTATTTGGAGCATTCGAGAGAAGAAAGTTTGCTGCTGAAAATAAAGTAGTCAATCTAAAAATGAGCAGCCCAGAAAAAAAATCGATGATACGAATTGATCTAAATCTGAGCAGTGCAGAATGATGTTTCGATGATTGGATAGAAAAAAAATGCTGAAAAATCTGATCTAATAATTAACAGAAAATTCAAATGAAGAAAAATATTTTTATGACAGTAGTTTATCTAAAAAGGAGCAGCACTTTTTTTTTTTTTTTTTTTTTTTTTTTTTTTTTTTTTTTTTTTTTTTGAGAATTCGAGAGAATAAGTTTTGCTATTGAAAAATCTGATCTAAAAATGAACAATACAAAAAAAAAAGATGTTTCGATGATACTAACAAAAAAGCTGACCCACAAAGGAACAAAGATAAATCGATGATACGAGTTGATCTCAATATGAGCAGTGCAGATAAAAAAAAAATTGATGAAAGGAGAGAAGAAAGTTTGCTGCTTAATAAAAAAAAAAATCGATCTAGATATTAGTTTAAGAAAGATGTTTCGATGATATGAGTTGATCTAAAAGTGAGCAGCATACAAAAATTGTTACTGCTTTAAATGTAGTTGATCTAAATATGAGCAGTACAGAATAAAATATTTCGATGATATGAAAGAGGAAGGCTTTACTACTAGAAAAAAAGTAGTCGATCTAAATATTAGAAAAAAAAATCAATGATATACAAATACAAATGATGAGAGATATTTCATTGATACATATTGATCTAAAAATGAGCAGCATAAAAAAAAAATGTTTCGATGAGAGAGGTTGCACCTGAAAAAAGGTAGTTGATCTAATAATGAGCAGCACAGAAGATGATGCTGAAAAAAAAATAGTCAATCTAAAAAGACGAGCATCACAGAAAAAAAAAAATGTTTCGATGATTCGAGAGAAGAAAGTTTACTGCTGAAAAAAAGTTAGTCTAAATATGAGAAGTACAAGAAATATGTTTCGAGGATGCAAGAAAAATATATGACACACAAGTACGAACGAAGAAAGATATTTCCATAATACAAGTTGAGAAGAACAGCACTGAGAAAAATGTATCGATCATACGAGAGAAGAAAGTCTGCTGCTTAAAAAAAAAAAAAAAAAAAAAAAAAAAAAGTAGTTGATCTAAAAAACACCAGCACAGAAAAAATGTTTCAATGATATAAGAGAGGAAAATTTGATAATGAAAAAGCAGTCGGTTTAATATCAGCAACATAGAAAGAAAATGTTTCGATGATTCGAGACAAGAAAATTTGCTATTAGAAAATTTAAAAAGTCGATCTAAAAATGAGTAGTATACAAAAAGATAAATCGACGATACGAAAATAGAAATACAAACGAGTAAAGATGGTTCGTATCATTGATCTAAAAATTAACAGTACAGATTTTTTTTTTTTTTTTCCGATGATTCGAGAGAAGAAAGTATGCTGCTGAAACAAAATAAGTTGATCTAAAGACGAGCAGCACAAAAAAAGTTTCGATTATATAAGAGAAGAAATTTTACTTGTAAAAAATTAATAAAATATTCTTCACAAAAGATTTTCCTATTAGTTTTGAAAAAAAAAAAAAAAAAAGTTTTTTGTATTTATTCAGGAAAGGTATTTCCGACAAGTTTTTGAAGATCAGAAAAATACATTTATACTGAGTCAAAATACGAAAGAAACACAATCTCTCTTTTTATGGACTACAGTAGATAAAGTATATTTCACAAAGATCTTCCAGTAAGTTTCAAATAGAAAAAAAAAAATTGTCTTTCTTGGGTAGGATTATTTCAACAAGCTATATCATTGAATACTGTTGCACATTACTATTATGCGTAAAGGTGAGGTTAGTTTGTTACAACAGGTATTCCGTGTTGGCTATTTACTTTCAAATACCTTCCAATAATTTTCGGATACAAAAAAATGATTCTGCATTTTCTCGGGAAGAATGATTTCAACAAGTTCTTGAACATCGAGATATGGAAGAAACAAAACCCTCTTTATATATATTTAACATTTGGTAAAATTCTTCCAAAATTTCAGAAACAAATATGGGGCGTTTTCTCGAGAAAATTTTTTCAAAAATTTTTGGAATGTCGAAAATGTAAAAATTTATGCTAAAATAAAAAAATAAAAAAGGGAAATTATACCATGTTCCCAAAATCCTGTGGGACATTATTCTTTATGTAGAGATGAAGTTCCCCAAAAAACAATTTTTTTCATACTAATATTTATTTAACGGGAAAAAAAGGGAGTTTATGATAAAATGATTTTAAATATAGAAAACCCATTTTTTTTGACCCGGTCAATGCTTGATAAAATTTCTTCATAAAAAAACCGAAAAAAATTTTCGGGAAAAAAAAATTTTCTTTGGTTTTACTTGAAAAGGGTTTATTTCGAAAAATTTTTGAACAGGGAAAAATGATGTGTAATTATGCAAAATAAAAAAACATAAAAAATTTGTTTTTTGCGAACCTTTAGATTTACAAATAAAGGTTATTTCTCCCAATTTTTGAACATAAAAAGGTATGATTATGCTGAATAAAAAAAAAAGGGGAAATTTAAATTCCCCGAATCCTTTATATGATACTGCTGAGTGTGGAGAAAAAAATTAATTTAAGAAAATTTTCCCATGTTAAATATCTATTTGATTTAAAAAAGAATAATAACTATGAAGATTTTCAAAAAAAAAAAAATTTTTTCTATATTTTTCGAGAAAAAAATTTTACAAAAATTTTTAAATATCAAAAAATATATTCATACGAATCAGAATATGAGAAAAATTTACATATGGTAAAACCCCTTGATAAATATTTCTCACAAAGATTTTTAAATGAAGTTTGGGAAAAAATTGTCTTTGTTTTTCCCAAAAACAATTTTTTTTCGGCGTTTTATACATCGAAATTTGTTTATATATAATTATGCGAAAAAAGAAAATAATGAAAAATTTGGGATTACCCAATCTTTTTAAAAATTTACTACTGAATATAAAAAAGGGGGGGGGGGGGGGGGGGGGGGGGGGGGGGGGGGGGGTTAGCTATACCCAATAATTCATTGTTGATTTTATATAAAAGAAAAATCTAAAAAAATTTTATGGAGATCTTACCCCAAAACTAATGAAAGGAAATTTTTTATGTACATTCTTCAAAAAAGGGGTTTATTCCAAGAAGTTTGAAGTCGAAAATATAATTTTTTAAACATAATATGAGAGAAATGCAATGTTTTTTTTATGTGGTCAATGTCTGATAAAACTTTTCAAAAAGATCTTCCAAAAAATTTGGGAAAAAACCAAAAACTGTTTTGCATTTTCTCAAAAAGGGTTTTATACCAACAATTTCTTGAACCCCCAGAAAAAGATATTTTTTATAGTTTTTTTATATGACAGCAGCGTTTGGAGAAAATATATCACAGAGATTTTTAAATTTAAAAACGGTAAAAACATAGGGTTTTTGCTTTTTCTGGGGTTTATTTTTTTTCACAAGTTTTTAAACAGAATATATGTATATGTACTTTATTTCTATACTGGATCAAAATATGAAAAAACCCAAACTCTTTTTTTTATTTTTCGTTTTGATAAATATCATCGCAAAGATTTCCCAAATAATTTGAGAACAAAACTTTTTTTACTTTTGTCGGGAAATTTTTTTTTTGGTTTTTTTAAACCTCAAAAAGGGAAAAATTAAATGGAACCCAAAATATGAAACGAATTAATTACCGTTTTCTTTTTGCAAAAACCACTGTAATATTCTGTATTGCCCAATCTATTCAAAATTTTTTTCCAATAGGCTTCGGATGCAAAAAAAATTGTTACCCCGGGCCCGCTCGTCTCCTCTGCCCCCAAACCCACAAGGCAGTCTAGGAGACGGCGTGCTTTTCCACGGGTTCGTCAACATGAACAGCTCCAAGGGGCACCGAGCACCACGGGTTTTCCCGGGGACGCTGTGGTGCTGGGCCCCTTTTGGAGCTTTTTCAAGGGTTGACGCCCCTTGTGAATAGAAAGGGCCGTCTGCCTAGATGTTTGTTTTGGGTGGCAGAGAGAGACGAGGCGGCCGGCGAAAACCAATATTTGAAATCCAAAAGCATATTGGAAAAAATTTTGAAAGAGGGTTTTTTTTTTCCCAAAATACAGAAAAATTTACAGTGGTATTAGGGCAAAAAGAATGGGAAATGTAAAACGTTTCATATTTGGTTTTTTCAGCAAAATTTGGGCATTTTTCGATGTTAAAAAAATTGCCAAAAAATAAAAATTTCGAGCAAACGAAAAACATTTTTGTTCTAAAAAATTTATTGGAAGTCTTTGCAAATAAATATTATCAAGGGGCGAATTTTTTAAAAAAAGAGTTTTTTAGTTTCATATTTGGGGATCCAGTATAGATATATTTTACTTTAATACTTTATTTCAATGTTTAAAAACTTGTCGAAAAAAAATCACCCGGGGGAAAATGCAAAAACATATTGTTTTCCAGTTTATTGAAAGACTCTGTGAATAATTCATCAAGCGTGCTGATCATATAGAAAAAAAACTATAAAGATATCTATTTTGTGTTCAAAAACTTTTTGGGATAAAAACCTTTTTGAGAAAAGCAAAAAAGGGAAAAAGTTTTTTTCCGAAATTATTTGGGAAAATCTTTTTAAGAAAGTTCATCAGACATTTACCACATAAAAAAAGGGAATGCATTTCTCTAAAATTATAGTTTAACAAAAATTATATTTTCGGGCATTTAAAATTCTTGGGGAAAAATCCTTTTTTTGAAGGGAAGTACATAAAAAAAAAAAATTTTCCCTTTTAGTTAGTTAGGTAAGATCTCCATAATTTTTTTAGATTTTTCTTTTTTATATAAAAATAAAAAATGAAATTATGCTATAGCTAACCCCATTTCTATATTAGTTTGTATTTATAAAAAGATTGGATAATCCAATTTTTTATATTTTTTTTTTATTTGATAATTATATATATACACTTTTTGTGTATAAAAAGCCCAAATAAAAAAATTTTTTAGAAAAAAACAAAGGGGCAAATTTTTTTTCCCCAAAAATCATTGGAAAATCTTTGGGGAGGGAAATTTTTTTATCAAGTGTTTACCATATATTTCTCTCATTTTTCTGATCAGTATGGGAATATATTTTTCGATATTCAAAACTTGTTTTAATTTCCCTTTTCGAGGAAAAAAAAAAGAAAAAATTTTTTTTTTTTTGGAAAGTTTTTCAAGTTTATTTTTAACTCAAATAGATAGCAAAAGGAATAGGGCTTAAATTTAAATTTTTTCTCCCCACTCAGCAGTATCATATAAAAGGAAATTTGGTTTAAAAAACTTTCCCCTTTTTTTTATTCAGGGATAATCATAACCCTTTTTTTGTTAAAAAAATTTAGAAAAACATTTAGTAGATAATCAAAAAAGGTTCGGCCCAAAAACGGGCTTTTTCCTGTTTTCATTTAGCATTTAAAACACATTTCAGTTTCCATGTTCAAAAAATTGGGCGAAATTTAAAAAATTTTCAAGTTTAAAACCAAAAAAAATTTTTTTTCCCCAAATTTATTTTGAGTTTTTATGAAGAATATTTTTTAAGAAATTTACCCCTACCCCCAAAAAAATGGTATTTTATATTCAAAATCATTGTCATAAAAAAATTTTTTTATCTGTGTAAATAAATATATAGTATGAAAATAATTTTTTCGCCAACCCTTTACTCTACATTAGAATTTTAAAGTCCCACAGGATGAGTAAAAAAGGGAAAAATTTTCTTTATTTTTTTTATTTTTTTAGCATAAAAAAACATTTTCGAAAATTTCAAAAATTGTTGAAAAAAATTTTCCCAGGGAAAAAGCCACATTTGTTTCTGAAAAATTTTTGTGAAGGGAAAATTTTTCCAAGTTTGAATATATATATATAATGAGGTTCTGTTTCGTTTAACTCGGTTCAAGAATTGTTTTAAATCATTTTTCCCGAGAAAAGCAGAATCATTTTTTTTTTTCCGAAAAAATTTTTGGAAGGGATTTGGGAAAATTTAAATAAAAAAAACACGGAAAACCCTGTTAACAAACTAACCCCTCTACGCATTAAAAGTAATGTGCAACAGATTTAAAGATATTTGTTTGTTGGGAAAAAATCCCACCCCAAAAAAGACCCAAAAATTTTTTTTTTTTTATTTGAAAATTTCGGGGAAGGGGTCTTTGTTTAAAATATTTTTTCTAAATGTAGTCCCTTTAAAAAAAGAGATTGGGTTTTTTTCGTAATTTTACTCAGTATAAATGTATTTTTCGGGTCTTCCCCCCCCAAAAATTGTCGGAAAAACCTTTTCCGAAAAATACCCAAAAAACCTTTTTTTTTTTTTTAAAAAAAATAGGGAAAAAAACTTTTTGAAGAAATTTTTTTTAATTTTTTTCAATAAAAATTTTTTC
Organism: Penaeus monodon; assembly: GCF_015228065.2. Classification (NCBI taxonomy): domain Eukaryota; kingdom Metazoa; phylum Arthropoda; class Malacostraca; order Decapoda; family Penaeidae; genus Penaeus; species Penaeus monodon. The sequence goes on along the minus strand of NW_023660662.1, from coordinate 113,023 downwards.
TCTTATATAAGGGAAAATTTTTTTGTGCTGCTCGTTTTTTAGATCAACTTATTTTTTTTCAGCAGCATACTTTTTTTCTCTCGAATCATCGGGAAAAAAAAAAAAAAAAACTGGGACTGTTAAATTTTTAGATCAATGATACGAACCATCTTTACTCGTTTGTATTTCTATTTTCGTATCGTCGATTTATCTTTTGTATACTACTCATTTTTAGATCGACTTTTTTAAATTTTCTAATAGCAAATTTTCTTGTCTCGAATCATCGAAACATTTTCTTTCTATGTTGCTGATATTAAACCGACTGCTTTTTCAATATCAAATTTTCCTCTCTTATATCATTGAAACATTTATTCTGTGCTGGTGTTTTTTTTAGATCAACTACTTTTTTTTTTTTTTTTTTTTTTTTTTAAGCAGCAGACTTTCTTCTCTCGTATGATCGATACATTTTTCTCAGTGCTGTTCTTTTATAGATCAACTTGTATTATGGAAATATCTTTCTTCGTTCGTACTTGTGTGTCATATATTTTTCTTGCATCCTCGAAACATATTTCTTGTACTTCTCATATTTAGACTAACTTTTTTTCAGCAGTAAACTTTCTTCTCTCGAATCATCGAAACATTTTTTTTTTCTGTGATGCTCATCTTTTTAGATTGACTATTTTTTTTCAGCATCATCTTCTGTGCTGCTCATTATTAGATCAACTACCTTTTTTTGGTGCAACCTCTCTCATCGAAACATTTTTTTTTTATGCTGCTCATTTTTAGATCAATATGTATCAGTGAAATATCTCTCATCATTTGTATTTGTATATCATTGATTTTTTTTTCTAATATTTAGATCGACTACTTTTTTTCTAGTAGTAAAGCCTTCCTCTTTCATATCATCGAAATATTTTATTCTGTACTGCTCATATTTAGATCAACTACATTTAAAGCAGTAACAATTTTTGTATGCTGCTCACTTTTAGATCAACTCATATCATCGAAACATCTTCTTAAACTAATATCTAGATCGATTTTTTTTTATTAAGCAGCAAACTTTCTTCTCTCCTGTCATCGATTTTTTTTTATCTGCACTGCTCATATTGAGATCAACTCGTATCATCGATTTATCTTTGTTCCTTTGTGGGTCAGCTTTTTTGTTAGTATCATCGAAACATATTTTTTATTTTTGTATTGTTCATTTTTAGATCAGATTTTTCAATAGCAAAACTCATTCTCTCGAATTCTCCAAAAAAAAAAAGAAAAAAAAATCAGTGCTGCTCCTTTTTAGATAAACTACTGTCATAAAAATATTTTTTCTTCATTTGAATATTCTGTTAATTTTTAGATCAGATTTTTCAGCATTTTTTTCTATCCAATCATCGAAACATCATTCTGCACTGCTCAGATTTAGATCAATTCGTATCATCGATTTTTTCTGGGCTGCTCATTTTTAGATTGACTACTTTATTTTCAGTAGCAAACTTTCTTCTCTCGAATGCTCCAAATAATATTTTTCTGTGTTGCTCATTTTTAGATCAGCTCGTTTCATCAAAATCCCTTTCATCATATATGTTTGTGTATCAACTTGTATTTCTTGCACCATGGAAACATTTTTTTTTTTTTAGCAGCAAACTTTCTTCTCGAATCATTGAAACATTCTTTTTTTGGTGCTGCTCTTTTTTAGACAAACTCAAAAAATCTTTCATTTATATTAATATTAATTATTTAATTTTTGTATCATGGAAATATCTTCTTCTATTATACATAGTTAGATCAACGTTTTCTTTTTTCCAACATTAAACTTTCTTCTCTCGAATCACTGAAACATCTTTCTGCATGGCTTAGATTTAGATCAATTCGTATCATTGATATATCTTTCTTCATTTGTAATAAGTCGACCTTTCTTCTTGTATTATTGAAACATCTTTCTTGTACTACTCATATTTAGATTGACAACTTTATTTTCAACAGAAAATTTTCTTCTCTCATATCATCGATTTTTTTTTTTTTTTCTGAGCTACTAAATTTTAGATTGACTACTTTATTTTCAGCAGCAAACTTTCTTCTTTCGAATCATTCAAATATTATTTTCTGTGTTCATTTATAGATCAGGTCGTAACATCGAAATTCCTTTCATTATATATGTTTGTGTGTCAACTTTTATTTCTTATATCATGGAAACATCTTTTGTATACTACGATTTTTGTCTTCAGCAGCAAACTTTCTTCTCTAGAATCATCAAATTTGTATATATGTTCTTGCACTATTCGTACTTAGATCGATGTATTATTTTTTTTTCCAGCAGTAAACTTTCTTCTCTCGAATCAAGGAAACATTATTTTTTCTGTGCTGCTCATTTTTAGCTTGACTACTTTATTTTCAGCAGCAAACTTTCTTCTCTCGAATCATCGAAACATTTTATTTTTTTCGGTGCTACTCATTTTTAGACAAACTCTTTTCATCGAAATATCTTTCATCATTTGTATTTGTGTGTGAACTTTTAATTCTTGTATCATGGAAATATCTTCTTGTACTATTCATGTTAGATCGACTTTTTTTTTTTCCAGTAGAAAACTTTCTTCTCTCAAATCAACGAAACATCTTTTTTTTTTTTTTTTTTTTTTCTGTGCTGCTCATTTTTAGATCGAATTCTTTATTTTCAGCGGCAAGCCTACGAATCATAGAAACATTATTTTTCTGTGTTGTTCATGTTTAGATCAGCTCATATCGTCGAAATTCCTTTCATCATATATGTTTGTGTCAACTTTTATTTTTGTATCATGAAAAAAAAAAAAAAAAAAAATGTACTACTCGACTTTTTTTTTTTTAGCAGCAAACTTTCTTCTCTCGAATCATTTTTTTTCAGTGCTACTCATTTTTAGAAAAACACTTATCATGGAAATATCTTTCATCATTTGTATTTTTGTGTTAACTTTTATTTCTTGTATCATGGGAATATGTTCTTGTACTTAGATCAACATCTTTTTTTCCAGCAGCAAATTTTCTTCTCTCGCATCATCGAAACATCTTAATATCTTTGCACTGCTTAGATTTAGAACAAATCTTATCATCAAAATATTTTTCTTCATTCGTTTTTGTGTGTTTTTTTTTCTTGTATCGTCGATATATATTTCTTGTGCTACTCGACCTTTTTTTTTAAGCAACAAACTGTCTTTTCTCGTATCATCTAAACATTATTTTTTACACTGCTCCTTTTTAGATATCTGTAATCATAAATATATATATTTTTTAAACCACAAATAAATAGAATAATAACAGAAATGGATTTTATTTCAGAAAGTTATTGGAAGATCTCTCTAAAGAAAATGTTATCAAGCACTGAACATATAAAAAGAGTATTCAGTAATATATATATATATTTTTTCATTTCTTGATTCAGCATATATATATATATATATATATTCTAAATGCTCAAATGTTGTTGTAATAAATCCCCCCCCCCAAAAAAAAAAAAAAAATGCAGAGACGAATAGTTTCCCAGAAACTTATTGGAAGATCTTTGTGGAGAGTGTTTAATCAAGCATTGGCCATATGAATAGAAATCATATATCGTTCATATTTTGATTCAGGATAAATTCATCTTTTCGATGCTCAAAAATGCAGAAAAAAATTAATATCCGGTTTATTGGAAGATCTTTGTAACTAAACAGTCAACACAAACATAATTACGTTAGTATTATGCAACATTGTTCAGTAATATACCATAGTTTTTTAAAATTATTATTCAGCATAATCATACGTTTTCGGCGTTTGAAAAAAAATCTTTCCAATAAAATACAAAAACCTTTTTGTTCCCAAAACTTTGTGATAAATATTTGATCTGTGTGAAGAATATTTTATCATATGAAAAGACATGGTTCAGTAATACGATATAACATTTTAATGTTTTGATTCAGCATTATTATATATTTTCGATGGCCTAGAGGACAAGCATTGAGTATATTTGGTGTTCAGAAACTTCCCGAGAAAATGCAGTAATATTTTTGTTTTCAGAATTTATTGGAAAATCTTTGTGAAGAATATATATATTTTTTTTGAGTATAATTTTTTTTTTTCGATGTTCAAAAATTTACAGGAATAATAATTCCCGAGAAAATACAGAAATATATATATATTTTTTTACTTACTGGAAGAGCTTTATGATTATTTTCAATTTTTCTTTTAACTCAGTTAAACGAAACAGAATAATTGCTATTACTAACTTCATCTCTACACTCAAGAATATTATACACCATCCAATAGCATTCAATAATACAACTTTATCCAGTTTTTCATTCAGCATAATTATATACACATGTTCATAACTTGTCAAAACAAACCTTGTCGGGAAAATACAAAAAAAGCTTTTATTCCTAAATTTATTGAAAGACCTTTGTTAAGAATATTTTAGCAAACATTGATCTTTGTAAAATCAATATTTTATGAAGCACTGATTATACAGAAAAGAGATTGTGATTCTATTTAAAAGAAGGCATTACAAGAATTTGTATAATTTTTTTTCTTTAACTTAAGTGAATAGTCAACACAGAATAATTGTTGAAATAACTCTGCCCAGGAGGATAGAAAAACATTTTTTTTTAAAAAAAAAAAATTTAGTAAAAGTCTTGAAAAAGCATTTTACCAAGCGTTAGTTTTTTTCGATCTTCAGTAATAATCTTTCTGAAAACATAATCCCCCGAGAAAGTAAGAAACTTGTTTTGCTCCATGATCTTTGTAAAAAAAAAAAAAAAAAAAAAAAATTGTTTGTATAAAAAAGAGTTTGTGATTCAATTAAAATAAGTGTTACAAAAAACTTTATTAAGTTTTTTTTTTACCCAAGGAATATCACACAAATATTACTATAACGATCATCTTTTCTCATACAGTAATTTATGTTCAGAATAAAAATTTTTTACTTTTTGATTAAATGAAATTACACTTAGAAATTTTGAAAAAAAAAAAAAATTTTCCAAAAAAAATACAGAACATTTGTTTCCGAAACTTATTCGTCAAACTCATGACTGTTAACAATTAAGATAACTTCCTCTACCTACAGTGGTATTTTTCATAAAAATTCAAAAATCAATTTCCTTTTCTGAATCAAAAATATTTCGATTTCTATAACTTTTAAAATAAATTTTTCCCAAAAAAAAAAAAAAAAAAAAAGGCATTTTTTTTTTTCAAAAACTTATTGGAAATCTTTTTTAAAAATAAGTATCGACTACAAAATAATTGTTTTTCCCTTTTTAGAATATCAGAAGCCCTAAATAGATTCTCTTATTTTCGATTCAGTAAAAATATACTTCTATTTTTCAATAAGTATGAAAGACACCCTAAAAAGGACATTAAAAATATCAAAAAACCTTTTAATTTTAAAAGTGGTATAAAACGTGCTAGCTATAGAAGCAGATCAGTTATCATTTATGGTTTCAGTATTTTAAAAAATTTTTAAAAAAAAAAGTTTCCGAGAAAACACAAACTACCAAATTCCGAAACATATGGAGGATTTTTGTGAAGATTTTTATGAATCGAATCTATATAGGGAGAGGTTTAATTTTCTATTCAATTTTATTAGAAAACCGTACTTTTTTTTTTTTTTTGACCCCATGGGTATTCACGTGAAATATTACAAAACTAAATTCTGCTTTTGTTTACCGGGGGGTAGTTAAGAACTATTTTGATTCAGATAAATCACCTATTCGATGTTTTTATTTTTCAGTTTTTTCATTTTTTTTTTTTTTTTTTTGGCTCTTATTTTGAAAGATTATTGTGAAAAAAAAAAAACCCTCTGTTAGATATTAAAAGTAATATTAAGACTGTTTTTCCGAAACGTTTTGGGGGCACCCCAAAGTGGGATGTGTTTTTTGCGTCTGGCTGGGCTTAAAAAAAGGGATGAAAAAGTGTTAACTTGATTCGACTCTCTCCTCCAACGATTATTTTTTAATTATCTTATTCCAACTACTAGGCTAACCCCCCACCACGCATTAGGCGGAGTGTAAACTATTTATACGGGAGAATCATCATTTCATTTATAAAAAATTTTTCAAGCAGTGAATAAATACCCCAGAAGACGTAATGGATTTTTAATTTTGACAATTCTCTAAAGAGATGAGCTCGGTTAGCCAGTTCAGGGGACTGAGAATTTCCCATTGACATTAACAATTGGTAAAGGGGTTTTACAATACAAAAGGGGGGATAAATGGGGTGCTTTGTTGCAATTTAAAAGTTGATTTAAAAACTTTTCAGAGCGTCGACGACATCGTCAAGCCCAAAGGGGAGAAGAAAATCCTAACTGCCATTTGTATAAAATTACCATCTCTAAAAGGCTTAGCATATCGGGAAACATGACCTTCACCACCTACGACATTTTAAAAATTGAGGAGCAGCATTAGCAATTTTTCATCGATGGCCACATGAAGGGTTACGCCCAGAATTGGCGCCGATGGATTTTTATTGGGGAAACTTATCACTGTGCGTGTGTCTTCTGCGAGGGATAGCGGGAAACCCGGGGAAACGAGTACCACCAAGGGGAAAAATCACACCTTTTCCCCCTTTTTTGCCCCTTTATCGGGGGTCGCCGGTCGAAATGTTCCCTTATTCATGGCGAGTCTTAGCCATTTACCTGCAACCCCTTCATCTGGACAAAGTGGATCCTCAAGACATATGGCCCGGGATGATACCCTGAATCTGAAAAGAAAATTTACTATACTATCGGTGAATTGGTTTTGAGATTTTTTGACATTATATCTCTTGGGAGTAAGTTAATTCTAGATTCTTCCTATGATAATTTCTTTCACGGGGGGTTCTCTGGGGAAATTTGGTCTCTCCCAACTTTCCCGGGCCGATACGCAAAGTTACAGAACAGTAAATAGCGATGGAGAGCTATTAATGGCCCAAAGGTGTTGCTCGAATCTACAAGATCTTGCCGAAGTGGTTTTTTCTACTGGGGTACTTTTTGATAAAAATATTATAAAATGATAAAATACCATACTGGTTAATTGCGGTTGAATATTTTCAGAATCTTTATTTAAAGAACTTAAAATACTCCATTTTCCTATAAAAAATATTATCTAAAAATTTACAAAAGTAAATTACAAAATAAACAGTGGGGTAAATTTCCCATTATTACTTTATGGGTCTGAGTGATCATGTTCGTTGTTTTGGGGTAAAGGTCTTCCAATTGGAGAATGGGACATACCTGGAAATGAACACCTAGAGGGTTTATCCTAATGCGTTTTTGTCTTACTGATGAAAGGTCAGGATTTATAAATAAAAAAGATTTCACTTCCCGACCCATGTTTTCTTTTGTTGAATAATAATAAAGGAACTTGTAAGATTATATTCTCATTTTTATTTATATTATCTTTTCTTCCTTTTTCTTTTTTTAGATTCACAAGAATATCCAACATCACCCGATAGCAATCTGTGTATTCGGTACCGACAAACCCTTCCGATAGCAGTACAGTTCAAACGGAGATGCGTCCGTATCCGATCAGATCGGGATTTGTGATTTTGGACTCGCCGGGGTTACTGGGAAGGGGATTTCCTACATGATAGTTGGGCTCTACCCGAAATCATGTTGAACAGACCGGGGAGCCGTATTTCAGGATAAGCCCCGTCTTTTAGATGTTATACGAGAATGGGCGATACTCGAGGTAAAATAGAGATCATTTCAGATTCCCCTGAAATGAAGATTATGGCCATCATTTTGGCGAACTCTTTTCATCTTTAATTTTTCAACACATTCTTCTGTATTTCCCCAACTGAAAAAAACGGAAAATCAAGTTGGAAAAAATTTAGTCAATTTTATTTTGAACTCTGAGTTTGAGCCCCTTTTCTGGCGAACTCGAATTTTTTCCCTTTTGATTTCTCAACAAAACTTCGTTTCCGTTTACGCTGAAATATACAACAAAAGAACTTCTGTCCTCGGGTACATTTTGGGAAAAAACAGAGCCAAAAAACAAACTTCTGTACACCCACTACATCTGAAAGATGGAGATCAGATCACAAAGTGTCCAAACGAGTAATTCTGAAAATTTCGAGTTTTTAGCCCTCGTCCGGAGAAAACTCGTTTTTTTTATCTCAATTTACCAACACCCAAACTCCTGTATTCCCCTCTACATACTGGACCCGATAGAAGATATCGAGAATAGCACCGAAGCTGAAGCAAGACATATTTTGCAAAAAGTAAAAAAAATTATATTGGGAAAATAATAAAAGAAGAAAAAGAAAGGAGATGAGAAAAGAAAATCAAAACAACTTGTAAGAAACTAAATTTTTCATGAAATGGGGTTTTGTTATCAAATTTAAATTTAAATACTTATCATTACGAATAACACTAATATTTATTTTTCTTTTCAGATAAAAAAATTAAAGAAAACTCGAAAGGGGTAGTAAATCCAATGTAAAAAGTGTAGGACAATGAAATAGTATATGTTCCCCCCGTGTGCACATATGGTTTCATGCGCTTCCCGTGCTGTATCCTGAAACCAGTGCCCATCTTAAAGTGTATCGATATGCATGTAAACCATTATTCCTAATAAAATACACTTATTTCTTTTAAAAATATATACCTAACCACACAAACCCACAAAACACACACACACACACAAAAAACCCCCCACAATATATTATATTATATATATATATAATATATATTTATATATATATATTTTTATAACCATATTGAAATGTTTTTATTTCGAAGAATCACCATCGTTTTTTTTTAAAAAAAACCACCAAAACACCACACACACACACCCCACACACCACGCATTGAATTTGAATTTAGAGAATATTAAAAAATTTTAAACTAAAAGTAAAAAAATTATCTGACCACGATAAAGGTATAATGAAAATTTATAAAAATGACAAAAATGAAAATAAATAAGATAAGAAAAACATTACCCACCCTGAGAAAATTTCGGAAAAATTTTTATTCATAATGGTGGGATTACTGAATGCACTAAAAAGGTGGGTTTTCCAAAATCGACAAATGATCTCTCCATAAAGACAATATAAATCTCATACGGAGACGATGGGTAAATTTCCCATGAAACTGAAGAGGCTCTTTGTCTAACTTATACTTTTGCTTGGGGATTATTTATAAAAAAAGGAATAAGCGTAAATCGAGCAAATCTAATGCCGAGAATAAAATGTTCATTTTCCCGCAGTGAAAACCCCAAAACAGGCCAAAAAAGGAAATAATACCACGTAGAAAAGAAAAATGATCAATTACTGATGAAAGGACCTGTGAATATTAATGAAATCTTAAAGGCGGAAAAAAATATTTTATCCGAATACACCGCATATTCTCATAGGGAAAATTTGAGAACTGTCATTTTAAAGTAAAGGACAGGACAAAAAGCGAAAAGTCACTTTCAACTGTTTTGGGACATAGATTTTATGATAGAAATCGGGTTTCCTGATACATCGGGGGTATTGCTTATATCCTTTTTAAATTCTTTAAGTTTTTAAAAACCTTTCTTTTTTCTTTTTTCCTCCTTTTTTTTAAACCCTTTTCCCCTTTTTCCCCCCCTTTTTCTTCCTTCAACTTCTTTTTTTTTTTCTGTTTTTTCTCTTTTTCTTTTTTTTCTTGCTTCCTCTTATCCCCTTCAAACCCCTTCTTTTTCTTCCTTTTTTTTTTTCTCCCTTTTCTTTTTTCTCCATTCACCTTTAACTAAAAAACTAAAATTACAGAAAAAAAGAACAAATGATAATTAAAAAAAAAAGATATAATTACGAAATAAAGAAAAAATAATTTCCTTAAAAAAATAGACGGGGAATATATGTTATTTTCATAAGCTATATCGCGACAGGTATTTGAATAAATACACGACGTTAAAGCTGATTGAAAAGAGTACATTTTCAATGTCTAGAAATATTCTGATGAAACATGATTTATCCTTTTTTCATTTACCGACTGCAGCCGGTATTGCAATTTATGAGTGTCTCACACAGAGAGATATAAATTTAAGGTTGGTAAAAGAAGCGGCAAAGATGCTAGTAAATGAAGAAAAATATCTTCGATATTCAAGAAAGATAAACAATACTGTTACGCCGGTCCACCTCGTCTCTCTCTGCCATGAACACAAGGCAGGCTAGGCAGACGGCGTGTTATATACAGGGTCGTGAACACTGAACAGCTCCAAGAGGCACCGAACACCACAGCGTCCCAGAACACCAGGAGAGGAAACGCCAAGTGGCGAGGCAGGACACGAAGTAAACACAAAATGACAGTCTTTCCTTTATTTACACAAGTTATTTACCCTACACTTTTCTATAGCACATACAGGGGAAACCAGCATGTCACACAGCACAATACAGCTTATAACAGGGCAACACCAGGTTTATTTCAGGTCACAAGGGCACACACGAGGTCTTCACAGGAGCAGCACCCAACTGCGTCTCCCGGCTTGTTCCTCCGCTCACAGCTAGCTGCGTCATGTTTGCTCAGGTCCCTTCATGTTAACACATGTTTCGCACAGAGACAAAGACCCACTGGCGTAGCACTATCCCCCCCTATCAAGCAGACGACCCGTCTGCTCTGACATACCTAAACCTGAAACAAACTACAGAAAATTTACAAAAAATTAGTCCTCAGGAACAAACAAAATTCTTTCAAACAAAAGTAACCGTAATTGAAAATCAGTTCTCAGAAACACAAAAATCTTTCATCCAGCGCGGCTTTCTTCGCTCTCGCTGGGGTCGCTCTGGAGGAGGCGTGGGCGGCGGTAGATTGGCAGTGGTACCCAGAGGGGTATCTCCTGCCCCAAGACCTGGCTCATGGTCACCACTGACGTCTGTTGCATCGCCCTCACCGTCCAAATGCTCGTCCTCATCTCGGTCAGCGTCTGCCACGTCCTCATCGCCGCTACTGGGGCTAACGTCATCTTCTTTTTCACCATGGCCCCAGGAGTAGCTTCCTGGCCCATGGTAACGCCACAGCCGGTGCGCCAAGTCCTCGAGGAAGTCGGGCAACGGCCCCACACCAACCAACTCCTCGCTCCCCGACGACTCTTCTGGACGCTCCACTTCCTCACAAGTGCCCAGCTTTGCACCAGCTGGCACCTTCAGGACCTTATTGGAGAAGTTAGCTACCAACACTGTAACTAACCCCTCCCCTGGTCCAACAAGGCTCCACCCAACCGCTACGCCATCAGCCAGCTGCAGGTTTTGAATGGGCTCCACGAGGCCCTCTACTCCACGCATCACTCTTGACAGTCGACACCGGATTCTAGACTCTGTCCTGGGGGCAAGGTGCAGTCGTTCAGCTGTAACTATCTCTGCACAGCCAACCTCTGGAAGCAAGGGCACATCTTCACCGTGCACCCTCACCAGCTTCCGTCCAAGGTCGACACACGCCTTACTCTGCGTCAGGTAGTCAAGGCCCAGCAAGCAGTGCTCGTCCAGATCGGCCACATACACCGGCAGCCGCTGCACCGTGCTGCCCACGCCAATATGAGCCTCCACTGGCCCCTTGAGCTGCACACAATGCCCCGTGACACCACACAGTCTCTGTGGTGCGTCTGGAAGTCGCATAGTGGCCAACATGTCAGGTTGCACTAGGGTCTTCTCAGCCCCAGTGTCCACTGTCAGGCGGCATGGCTTCCCATCTACTGAGCCCTCCACCTGCATCATGCTGGTTCGACGGCAGCTTACCCAAGTCGGGGCCCGGGAAGCGAGGACGGCTGGGTTTCGGCCCCCTTCTCCAGCCTTTTCCGCCTGTACCACTTCCTTAGCCTTAGGACATGCGCTCGGATGGTGACCATACCTGCCACAGTCCTTGCAGCACTGCTGGAAGGCATCTGAATCCGTCCGGTTGAGAGGACGTGTTCTCCGCTCCCTCTGACATTGACTACGTCTGTGCCCTACCTCTCCGCAGCCCCAACACAAGCCTTGGAAAGTTCTCGGGCTCACCTTCCTCAATGCTATTTTCTCCACTTTAGCCTTCCGGCCCCGGAGGTCACTGCGGGGCTGAGCAGCTGGCCCTAGGCCACTGGTTGCCTTCAGGAAGGCCTCGAACTCCAAGGCCCTCGCCAGCGCCACCTGCAGGTCCTCAGGGTGTGCCTGCTTGACGTAGATTTGCAGCTGCTGGTCCTGTAAAGCGTCAACAAAGAAATCACGGGCCAGGACCACGATCATCTCTTCCACAGCCGCAGGGTACGACCTCCTTACCAGCGCCTCCACATCCTGCGCCAGCTGGGACAGTGTCTCGCCATGCTCACGAGTCCGCTTCTTCAAGCGGGCCCGATATACCTCGGCCTGGTGGTGGTGCCCGAAACGGCGTTTCAAAGCCTCCGCCACGCTGGTATAAGAGGCATGTTGGGATGGCGGCAGATGCCCCAACACTTCCACCGCGGGGCCCCTTAGTGCTGTTACCAGCTGCAGGGCCTTCTCTTCCTGGCTCCAGCTCTGGGCAGATGCCAGCATTTCAAATTGGGCGACATATGCCTCCCAGGCCACCTTCCCGTCGTACTCAGCTGGCTTACGCTTCACAGAATGTCTGGAGGCCGAGGGGCTGCGGGGTGGAGAACGCGTGCCGTGAACTAACACGCCCGGGGGGGAGGAAGGGGGGGAGGGAGGCAACGAGGCGGGTTGACCGGGTCCGAGTTTGCCGCCACCTATATCCAAGGGAGCGGTTCCGATGGGTCCCCAGCCTTCTGCAGCGACCACTGGCTCCGACACGACGCTGCGAGGCCCGGGGGTTTCCTGCCACGGACCCCAGGCAGAACTCAGTAAATCTGACACTCTGGCATCTGTTGCCAGAACCTCGTCTGCCTTCTCTGCTTGCAACGTTACAACCTCGTGACGCCGCCTTTCTTCCTTCACTTCCTCCCTCAGGCCCTGAACCTCGCCCTTCAGAGTCTGCACCTCCTCCATCAGTTCACTCTTCACGCTGTTGCAGGCCTTGTCGGTGTACTGCTGAGTTTCCATCTTCACAGATGCAAGATTGCTCTGTAGCACCTCAACAAGTCGGCAGAACTGTTCCTCTGCCTTCCTTGCCTGCATCTCGACGAGATGGTGCGCCTGCTCGTGTGCCCTCTGTGCCTGCTCTTCTGCCCTTTGTGCCATTTCCTCCCTCATACCGGCCAGCATGGCAGTGATCAGGTCCATCTGGCTCGGCTTCACGTCACCCGTGCCTGCCTCAGTCATAGCCTCCTCTCCCTCATGGCTGCCGCCATCTTTGGACGACATGATAAATCGGCGCGTCTCACTGATCAAATATCACAAATCCCACTCCTGACACCATTTGTTACGCCGGTCCGCCTCGTCTCTCTCTGCCACCAACACAAGGCAGGCTAGGCAGAGGCGTGTTATATACAGGGTCGTGAACACTGAACAGCTCAAGAGGCACCGAACACCACAGCGTCCCAGAACACCAGGAGAGGAAACGCCAAGTGGCGAGGCAGGGCACGAAGTAAACACAAAATGACAGTCTTTCCTTTATTTACACAAGTTATTTACCCTACACTTTTCTATAGGCACAATACAGGGGGAAACCAGCATGTCACACAGCACAATACAGCTTATAACAGGGCAACACCAGGTTTATCTCAGGTCACAAGGGCACACACGAGGTCTTCACAGGAGCAGCACCCAACTGCGTCTCCCGGCTTGTTCCTCCGCTCACAGCTAGCTGCGTCATGTTTGCTCAGGTCCCTTCATGTTAACACATGTTTCGCACAGAGACAAAGACCCACTGGCGTAGCAATACTATGAAACACGGCAAAACAAACAAGAAAAACAATATTCGTCTGAATTTTGTTAGTAAGAATAGTAAAACGAGCTGTGCATTACTGTTGTGCAAATCTGCCTCTAAGTTATTTATTCTGATGGTAAAGATACAAAGAGTAAAATATTTAACCTCCAGTGGTTATTCAATGCAACCGACATACGAAACAAAAAATTCAAGAAATGTCTTGGTATCATATACTATAGCATAGATATAAGCGATATGTTTCCCAGCACTGATCCAAGTCTGAAGAGCAAACCGCTAGACTGGTACTATCAGATTATGAACACTAATATTGCCACCCTCGATCAACATAACGGACATTCAGGTTTTAGTCGCTATCGTCATGAAGAAGAAGAAGAAGAAGAAGAGCACATATATGATAATATTAATGAAGAGAACACTTACATAAAAATGAATATGAATATAAACAGCAACATTATCAGATGCCAAAGATACCCCTGTACAGATACAGAGTGAGACACAAACAGATAGAGAAGAAAAAGAATATGATAGATAAAAAAAAGAATGCCATAAAATTGATAATGGTGGTGATGATGATAATGATGATGATGATGATTGTTTCAAAGATAATAATAAAAATATTAAAAAATAACAGTAATAATATTTACAGTGTACCAAGACAAAACAACACCTGTCGTATCTCCAAATGATAAATTATGCCGTACCCCAAAATATATGTAAAAGCATCTTTGAAATAGACGTCTATGAGCATTACAACACATTACCTGTTGATAAAAAAATAATAAAAATCACAAAATGGAACGTTTACGTCAATATTGCCTTCTTCATCGATTTCATCATCATTTCATTTGTCTCTGTCTACGACATACCCAAAAAAAAGGAAAACCCCAACAGTATCTATAACTGCAAGAGTTTAATGATTCAGTGTTGTAAATGTCAAAATATAATATATCACCGTAGTTGTAAGATGCAACGGATGTCGATGTTAATGCAGTGCACGGGCACGGAGGAAAAAATATTGAATGAGGACATACGTTTTTCGAGGTAAATATATTCCCATATCTTTAAAATTTAAACATTCACTCACTAAACCCACTGCTGAACCAACCAGTCCATTATTATCATTCACTGTAAGCAGCCCAGCCCGGGCCCAAATAGTAACATCATGAATATTTTATAGCATTAAAAACGTAAAAGTTTAAGATATGAATCAGAACGATGTTTAAACGTTCATTAATTGGCCCTTCGGAACTTTAGGGAAGACCTTAGCGTATAATGGATTCTATCGAAGATGCCCGGATGACATAGTTTTTCTATTTTTGTGGAGTTCATAAAACGTGGAAGTTTTTGCTTCTCTTATCGTAAACGGACACGGGTACATGAATATGAAAAACATTCACTACATATCGTGCCCTTTCATAAGGGAAACGCTCATAAGAACGTCACACGAGACAAGAAAGATTAATTTGGGATATGTTGAGTTTTTTATTGTCCACGATACCAAAAGGGCTAAAACAGTGTATGTAATTCCCTAAAGAACGCTTTTTATCTTTTATAAATTTCCCCGTAAATTTCCCAAGTAAAGATTGGAACATATCCAGATGGTTCAGAGTGGTTTTTTATAGGTTATATATATAATATATAATTATATATATAATATATATATATATATATATATATATATATATATATATATATTATATATATAATATATACGTATATATATTTTATTATATATATATACATTTAAAATTATATTAATATAATATATATATATATATAAAATAATATATTATATATATATTATTACTATGTATATATATCAATCCCTGACTTAGTTATTAAAAAATTTAAAAAAATTTTTTTTTTCCCCTTTAATTTTTAAAATTTTTTTTACCTTCCCCCTTTTGGGGGTTTTTTCCCTAAAATTTCCAAAAATTAAACTTAATGGGTTTTTTTAAATTTTGGTTTTTTAATTTTTTTATGAATATAAATATGGGAATTAAAAATTGAAAAAAAAAA
>NW_023660662.1:90430-97196 GCF_015228065.2 Penaeus monodon | reverse complement strand
TCGCGGGTCAGGGGGTTGTCGTAATTGCTTTTAGAGCTATAATATTGAGAGGAAAACAACTTTAAACATAAGAATGTTTGACTATATTGATTACAAGCTCCTATTTTTTGGTGAAGACGTTATTCAACGTATTGAATCAATAAAGAGACAAACATTATTTGTCATTGGCGGCATAAATAAGAGACAGGAGCATGATAGCTTGCTATTTAAAAAAAAAAGAAGATATATACTGTGAATAATGTAATGAAATTGGCATCGTGTACTACTAGTGATGATGATGATGAGGATGCGGATGAGGATGAGCATAATCACAAAGATCATTATACAAACAAATTCAAACACATAGATACAATTAGTGTCTTAACCTATGGTATTTTGAATGAAGGTTGGAGTAAAACTACCATAAGATATATAGAAAACGAATTGGTAGATAGGTGTCTCATTCACCAATATATAAGAACATAAACATTACAGAAAAAAAGAACAACGATAGAAATAATGATAGAAAAAATAAAGATCATAATAACGATAATAAGAAAAATGATAATATTATATATATAATAGATTTCTTGTGGAATATATGTTATTTTTCATAAGCTATATCGCGACAGGTATTTGAATAAATACACGACGTTAAAGCTGATTGAAAAGAGTACATTTTCAATGTCTAGAAATATTCTGATGAAACATGATTTATCCTTTTTTCATTTACCGACTGCAGCCGGTATTGCAATTTATGAGTATCTCACACAGAGAGATATAAATTTAAGGTTGGTAAAAGAAGCGGCAAAGTAAATGAAGAAAAATATCTTCGATATTCAAGAAAGATAAACAATACTGTTACGCCGGTCCACCTCGTCTCTCTCTGCCACGAACACAAGGCAGGCTAGGCAGACGGCGTGTTATATACAGGGTCGTGAACACTGAACAGCTCCAAGAGGCACCGAACACCACAGCGTCCCAGAACACCACGAGGGGAAACGCCAAGTGGCGAGGCAGGGCACGAAGTAAACACAAAATGACAGTCTTTCCTTTATTTACACAAGTTATTTACCCGTACACTTTTCTATAGGCACAATACAGGGGGAAACCAGCATGTCACACAGCACAATACAGCTTATAACAGGGCAACACAAGGTTTATCTCAGGTCACAAGGGCACACACGAGGTCTTCACAGGAGCAGCACCCAACTCCGTCTCCCGGCTTGTTCAGAGACAAAGACCCACTGGCGTAGCACTATCCCCCCCTATCAAGCAGACGACCCGTCTGCTCTGACATACCTAAACCTGAAACAAACTACAGAAAATTTACAAAAAATTAGTCCTCAGGAACAAACAAAATTCTTTCAAACAAAAGTAACCGTAATTGAAAATCAGTTCTCAGAAACACAAAAATCTTTCATCCAGCGCGGCTTTCTTCGCTCTCGCTGGGGTCGCTCTGGAGGAGGCGTGGGCGGCGGTAGATTGGCAGTGGTACCCAGAGGGGTATCTCCTGCCCCAAGACCTGGCTCATGGTCACCACTGACGTCTGTTGCATCGCCCTCACCGTCCAAATGCTCGTCCTCATCTCGGTCAGCGTCTGCCACGTCCTCATCGCCGCTACTGGGGCTAACGTCATCTTCTTTTTCACCATGGCCCCAGGAGTAGCTTCCTGGCCCATGGTAACGCCACAGCCGGTGCGCCAAGTCCTCGAGGAAGTCGGGCAACGGCCCCACACCAACCAACTCCTCGCTCCCCGACGACTCTTCTGGACGCTCCACTTCCTCACAAGTGCCCAGCTTTGCACCAGCTGGCACCTTCAGGACCTTATTGGAGAAGTTAGCTACCAACACTGTAACTAACCCCTCCCCTGGTCCAACAAGGCTCCACCCAACCGCTACGCCATCAGCCAGCTGCAGGTTTTGAATGGGCTCCACGAGGCCCTCTACTCCACGCATCACTCTTGACAGTCGACACCGGATTCTAGACTCTGTCCTGGGGGCAAGGTGCAGTCGTTCAGCCGTAACTATCTCTGCACAGCCAACCTCTGGAAGCAAGGGCACATCTTCACCGTGCACCCTCACCAGCTTCCGTCCAAGGTCGACACACGCCTTACTCTGCGTCAGGTAGTCAAGGCCCAGCAAACAGTGCTCGTCCAGATCGGCCACATACACCGGCAGCCGCTGCACCGTGCTGCCCACGCCAATATGAGCCTCCACTGGCCCCTTGAGCTGCACACAATGCCCCGTGACACCACACAGTCTCTGTGGTGCGTCTGGAAGTCGCATAGTGGCCAACATGTCAGGTTGCACTAGGGTCTTCTCAGCCCCAGTGTCCACTGTCAGGCGGCATGGCTTCCCATCTACTGAGCCCTCCACCTGCATCGTGCTGGTTCGACGGCAGCTTACCCAAGTCGGGGCCCGGGAAGTGAGGATGGCTGGGTTTCGGCCCCCTTCTCCAGCCTTTTCCGCCTGTACCACTTCCTTAGCCTTAGGACATGCGCTCGGATGGTGACCATACCTGCCACAGTCCTTGCAGCACTGCTGGAAGGCATCTGAATCCGTCCGGTTGAGAGGACGTGTTCTCCGCTCCCTCTGACATTGACTACGTCTGTGCCCTACCTCTCCGCAGCCCCAACACAAGCCTTGGAAAGTTCTCGGGCTCACCTTCCTCAATGCTATTTTCTCCACTTTAGCCTTCCGGCCCCGGAGGTCACTGCGGGGCTGAGCAGCTGGCCCTAGGCCACTGGTTGCCTTCAGGAACGCCTCGAACTCCAAGGCCCTCGCCAGCGCCACCTGCAGGTCCTCAGGGTGTGCCTGCTTGACGTAGATTTGCAGCTGCTGGTCCTGTAAAGTGTCAACAAAGAAATCACGGGCCAGGACCACGATCATCTCTTCCGCAGCCGCAGGGTATGACCTCCTTACCAGCGCCTCCACATCCTGCGCCAGCTGGGACAGTGTCTCGCCACGCTCACGAGTCCGCTTCTTCAAGCGGGCCCGATATACCTCGGCCTGGTGGTGGTGCCCGAAATACCTCGGCCTGGTGGTGGTGCCCGAAACGGCGTTTCAAAGCCTCCGCCACGCTGGTATAAGAGGCATGTTGGGATGGCGGCAGATGCCCCAACACTTCCACCGCGGGGCCCCTTAGTGCTGTTACCAGCTGCAGGGCCTTCTCTTCCTGGCTCCAGCTCTGGGCAGATGCCAGCATTTCAAATTAGGCGACATATGCCTCCCAGGCCACCTTCCCGTCGTACTCAGCTGGCTTACGCTTCACAGAATGTCTGGAGGCCGAGGGGCTGCGGGGTGGAGAACGCGTGCCGTGAACTAACACGCCCGGGGGGGGAGGAAGGGGGTGAGGGAGGCAACGAGGCGGGTTGACCGGGTCCGAGTTTGCCGCCACCTATATCCAAGGGAGCGGATCCGATGGGTCCCCAGCCTTCTGCAGCGACCACTGGCTCCGACACGACGCTGCGAGGCCCGGGGGTTTCCTGCCACGGACCCCAGGCAGAACTCAGTAAATCTGACACTCTGGCATCTGTTGCCAGAACCTCGTCTGCCTTCTCTGCTTGCAACGTTACAACCTCGTGACGCCGCCTTTCTTCCTTCACTTCCTCCCTCAGGCCCTGAACCTCGCCCTTCAGAGTCTGCACCTCCTCCATCAGTTCACTCTTCACGCTGTTGCAGGCCTTGTCGGTGTACTGCTGAGTTTCCATCTTCACAGATGCAAGATTGCTCTGTAGCACCTCAACAAGTCGGCAGAACTGTTCCTCTGCCTTCCTTGCCTGCATCTCGACGAGATGGTGCGCCTGCTCGTGTGCCCTCTGTGCCTGCTCTTCTGCCCTTTGTGCCATTTCCTCCCTCATACTGGCCAGCATGGCAGTGATCAGGTCCATCTGGCTCGGCTTCACGTCACCCGTGGCTGCCTCAGTCATAGCCTCCTCTCCCTCATGGCTGCCGCCATCTTTGGACGACATGATAAATCGGCGCTCTCACTGATCAAATATCACAAATCCCACTCCTGACACCATTTGTTACGCCGGTCCGCCTCGTCTCTCTCTGCCACCAACACAAGGCAGGCTAGGCAGACGGCGTGTTATATACAGGGTCGTGAACACTGAACAGCTCCAAGAGGCACCGAACACCACAGCGTCCCAGAACACCAGGAGAGGAAACGCCAAGTGGCGAGGCAGGGCACGAAGTAAACACAAAATGACAGTCTTTCCTTTATTTACACAAGTTATTTACCCTACACTTTTCTATAGGCACAATACAGGGGGGAAACCAGCATGTCACACAGCACAATACAGCTTATAACAGGGCAACACCAGGTTTATCTCAGGTCACAAGGGCACACACGAGGTCTTCACAGGAGCAGCACCCAACTGCGTCTCCCGGCTTGTTCCTCCGCTCACAGCTAGCTGCGTCATGTTTGCTCAGGTCCCTTCATGTTAACACATGTTTCGCACAGAGACAAAGACCCACTGGCGTAGCAATACTATGAAACACGGCAAAACAAACAAGAAAAACAATATTCGTCTGAATTTTGTTAGTAAGAATAGTAAAACGAGCTGTGCATTACTGTTGTGCAAATCTGCCTCTAAGTTATTTATTCTGATGGTAAAGATACAAAGAGTAAAATATTTAACCTCCAGTGGTTATTCAATGCAACCGACATACGAAACAAAAAATTCAAGAAATGTCTTGGTATCATATACTATAGCATAGATATAAGCGATATGTTTCCCAGCACTGATCCAAGTCAGAAGAGCAAACCGCTAGACTGGTACTATCAGATTATGAACACTAATATTGCCACCCTCGATCAACATAACGGACATTCAGGTTTTAGTCGCTATCGTCATGAAGAAGAAGAAGAAGAAGAAGAGCACATATATGATAATATTAATGAAGAGAACACTTACATAAAAATGAATATGAATATAAACAGTATTGATATTGTGACGCCAACAACATTATCAGATGCCAAAGATACCCCTGTACAGATACAGAGTGAGACACAAACAGATAGAGAAGAAAAAGAATATGATAGATAAAAAAAAGAATGCCATAAAATTGATAATGGTGGTGATGATGATGATGATGATGATGATGATGATGGTGATTGTTTCAAAGATAATAATAAAAATATTAAAAATAACAGTAATAATATTTACAGTGTACCAAGACGAACAACACCTGTCGTATCTCCAAATGATATAAATTATGCCGTACCCCAAAATATATGTAAAAGCATCTTTGAAATAGACGTCTATGAAGCATTACAACACATTACCTGTTGATAAGAAAAATAATAAAAATCACAGTCACGTCAATATTGCCTTCTTCATCGATTTCATCATCATTATCATTTGTCTCTGTCTACGACATACCCAAAAAGGCAACAACAAGTATCTATAACTGCAAGAGTTTAATGATTCAGTGTTGTAAATGTCAAAAATATAATATATCACCGTATGTTGTAAGATGCAACGGATGTCGATGTTAATGCAGTGCCAGCGGGCACGGAGGAAAAAATATTGAATGAGGACATACGTTTTTCGAGGTAAATATATTCCCATATCTTTCAAATTAACATTCACTCACTAACCCACTGCTGAACCAGACCAGTCCATTATTATCATTCACTGCTAAAGCAGCCCAGCCCAGGCCAATAGTAACATCATGAATAGTTATAGCATTAAACGTAAAAGTTTAAGATATGAATCAGAACGATGTTTAACGTTCATTAATTGGCCCTTCGGAACTTTAGGGAAGACCTTAGCGTATAATGGATTCTATCGAAGATGCCCGGATGACATAGTTTGCTATTTTTGTGGAGTTCATATAAACGTGGAAGTTTTTGCTTCTCTTATCGTAAACGGACACGGATACATGAATATGAAAAACATTCACTACATATCGTGCCCTTTCATAAAGGGAAACGCTTATAAGAACGTCACACGAGAACAAGAAAGATTAATTTGGGATATGTTAAGTTATTATTGTCCACGATACACAAAAAGGGCTAAAACAGTGTATGTAATCCCTAAAGAACGCTTTTTATCTTTTATAAATTTCCCAGTAAATTTCCCAAGTAAAGATTGGAACATATACTAGATGGTTCAGAGTGGTTTTTATTATACAGGTGATATATATATATATATATATATATATATATATATATATATATATATATATATATATATATATATATATATATATATTTACATGTAGCCTCATGTGTGTGTATATCCATACATCAATTTCAGACACATATATCTATGAATGAGTTTTTTTTTTCAGATATGTTAGATGTTGTAAAGTGTTTCTCATGCCATATCAACATATACGGATGGCGGCAAATTGATGATCCTATAAGTGTTCATGCCCGATTATCTCCTGATTGTGATCACATCCAGACTATAGTTGATGACAACTTCATTGATGGTGTAAGTTGATTAAAATATTTGTGCAATAATTCCAATGCCATTATATATATATTACCTTATCACTTATGTGTTTATATATATATATATATATATATATATATATATATATATATATATATATATATTATTATCCTCTATTCTCTCTCTCTCTTTTCAGGTACGGAACAAGAGATACGATATATTAATCCATCCAAAAATTTGTAAAGAACTGAAGATCTGTGGATTTCCTGACTACATTATACGACATGCACATCGCAAACACATCGTTGAGAGTGGTGAACTTATCACAACTGCTGCACAGTGTATATCGGTTATTGATAAATCGTATCGGATAATCGT
>NW_023660662.1:71749-86749 GCF_015228065.2 Penaeus monodon | reverse complement strand
AGTTCACGCACGCGTTCTCCACCCCGCAGCCCCTCGGCCTCCAGACATTTCTGTGAAGCGTAAGCCAGCTGAGTACACGGAAGGTGGCCTGGGAGGCATATGTCGCCTAATTTGAAATGCTGGCATTGCCCCGAGCTGGAGCCAGGAAAAGAAGGCCCTGCAGCTGGTAACAGCACTAAGGGCCCCGCGGTGGAAGTGTTTGGGGCATCTGCCGCCCTCCCAACATGCCTCTTATACCAGCGTGGCGGAGGCTTTGAAACGCCGTTTCGGGCACCACCACCAGGCCGAGGTATATCGGGCCCGCTTGAAGAAGCGGACTCGTGAGCATGGCGAGACACTGTCCCAGCTGGCGCAGGATGTGGAGGCGCTGGTAAGGAGGTCGTACCCTGCGGCTGTGGAAGAGATGATCGTGGTCCGGCCCCTGATTTCTTTGTTGACGCTTTACAGGACCAGCAGCTGCAAATCTACGTCAAGCAGGCACACCTGAGGACCTGCAGGTGGCGCTGGCGAGGGCCTTGGAGTTCGAGGCCTTCCTGAAGGCAACCAGTGGCCTAGGGCCAGCTGCTCAGCCCCGCAGTGACCTCCGGGGCCGGAAGGCTAAAGTGGAGAAAATAGCATTGAGGAAGGTGAGCCCGAGAACTTTCCAAGGCTTGTGTTGGGGCTGCGGAGAGGTAGGGCACAGACGTAGTCAATGTCAGAGGGAGCGGAGAACCGTCCTCTCAACCGGACGGGTTCAGATGCCCTTTCCCGCAGTGCTGCAAGGACTGTGGCAGGTATGGTCACATCCGAGCGCATTCCTAAGGCTAAGGAAGTGGTACAGGCGGAAAAAAGGGTGGAGAAGGGGGCCGAAACCCAGCCGTCCTCGCTTCCCGGGCCCCCACTTGGGTAAGCTGCCGTCGAACCAGCATGATGCAGGTGGAGGGCTCAGTAGATGGGAAGCCATGCCGCCTGACAGTGGACACTGGGGCTGAGAAGACCCTAGTGCAACCTGACTGTTGGCCACTATGCGACTTCCAGACGCACCACAGAGGGCTGTGTGGTGTCACGGGCATTGTGTGCAGCTCAAGGGGCCAGTGGAGGCTCATATTGGCGTGGGCAGCACGGTGCAGCGGCTGCCGGTGTATGTGGGGCCCATCTGGACGAGCACTGCTTGCTGGGGGCCCTTTACTACCTGACGCAGAGTAAGGCGTGTGTCGACCTTGGACGGAAGCTGGTGAGGGTGCACGGTGAAGATGTGCCCTTGCTTCCAAGGTTGGCTGTGCAGAGATAGTTACAGCTGAACGACTGCACCTTGCCCCCAGGACAAGTCTAGAATCCGGTGTCGACTGTCAGAGTGATGCGTGGAGTAGAGGGCCTCGTGGAGCCCATTCAAACCTGCAGCTGGCTGATGGCGTAGCGGTTGGGTGGAGCCTTGTTGGACCAGGGAGGGTTAGTTACAGTGTTGGTAGCTAACTTCTCCAATAAGGTCCTGAAGGTGCCAGCTGGTGCAAAGCTGGGCACTTGTGAGGAAGTGGAGCGTCAGAAGAGTCGTCGGGGAGCGAGGAGTTTGGGTTTGGGGTGGGGCCGTTGCCGACTTCCTCGAGGACTTGGCGCACCGGCTGTGGCGTTACCATGGGCCAGGAAGCTACTCCTGGGGCATGGTGAAAAGAAGATGACGTTAGCCCAGTAGCGGCGATGAGGCGTGGCAGACGCTGACCGAGATGAGGACGAGCATTTGGACGGTGAGGGCGATGCAACAGACGTCAGTGGTGACCCTGAGCCAGGTTTGGGGCAGGAGATACCCTCTGGTACCACTGCCAATCTACCGCCGCCCACGCCTCCTCCGAGCGACCCCAGCGAGAGCGAAGAAAACCGCGCTGGATGAAAGATTTTTGTGTTTCTGAGAACTGATTTTCAATTTCGGTTACTTTTGTTTTAAAGAATTTTTTTTGTTCATGAGGACTAATTTTTTCTTTAAATTTTCTGTAGTTTGTTTCAGGTTTATGTATGTCATTGCAGACGGGTCGTCTGCTTGATAGGGGGGGATAGTGCTACGCCAGTGGGTCTTTGTTTTTGTGCGAAACATGTGTTAACATGAAGGGACCTGGGCAAACATGACGTAGCTAGCTGTGAGCGGAGGAACAAGCCGGGAGACGGAGTTGGGTGCTGCTCCTGTGAAGACCTCGTGTGTGCCTTGTGACCTGAGATAAACCTGGTGTTGCCCCGTTATAAGCTGTATTGTGCTGTGTGACATGCTGGTTCCCCTGTATTGTGCCCATAGAAAAGTGTAGGGGAAATAACTTGTGTAAATAAAGGAAAGACTGTCATTTTGTGTTACTTCGTGCCCTGCCTCGCCACTTGGCGTTTCCTCTCCTGGTGTTCTGGGACGCTGTGGTGTTCGGTGCCCCTTGGAGCTGTTCAGTGGGTTTACGACCTGTATATAACACGCCGTCTGCCTAGCCTGCCTTGTGTTTTATGGGAGAGAGAGACGAGGTGGACCGGCGTAACAGTATTTTTTATCTTTCTGAATATCGAAGATATTTTCTTCATTTACTAGCATCTTTTCCGCTTCTTTTCCAACCTTAATTTATATCTCTCTGTGTGAGACACTCATAAATTGCAATACCGGCTGCAGTCGGGAAATGAAAAAAAGGATAAATCATGTTTCATCAGAATATTTCTAAGACATTGAAAAGTACTCTTTTCAATCAGCTTTAACGTCGTGTATTTATTCAAATAAACCTGTCGCGATATAGCTTATGAAAAAACATATATTCCACAAGAAATCTGTTATATATATAATATTATCATTTTCTATTATCGTTATTATGATCTTTATTTTTTCTATCATTATTTCTATCGTTGTTCTTTTTTTTTGTAAAGTTTTTTGTTCTTTTTCATTATATATGGTGAATGAGACACCTATCTACCAATTCGTTTTCTATATATCTTATGGTAGTTTTACTCCAACCTTCATTCAAAATACCATAGGTTAAGACACTAATTGTATCTATGTGTTTGAATTTGTTTGTATAATGATCTTTGTGATTATGCTCATCCTCATCCGCATCCTCATCATCATCATCACTAGTAGTACACGATCCCAAATTTCATTACATTATTCACAGAAATTTTATCTTCTTATTTTTTTTAATAGCAAGCATCATGCTCCTGTCTCTTATTTATGCCGCCAATGCAAATAATGTTTGTCTCTTTATTGATTCAATACGTTGAATAACGTCTTCACCAAAAAATAGGAGCTTGTAATCAATATAGTCAAACATTCTTATGTTTAAAGTTGTTTTCCTCTCAATATTATAGCTCTAAAGAACTTTAACGGATATATAGCAATATCCCCGATGATATCAGGTAACCGATTTCTATCATAAGAATCTATGTACAAAACAGTTGAAAGTGTATCTTTTCGCTTTTGTCCTCGTCCTTTACTTTCAATAATGACAGTTCTCAAATTATCGCTATGAGAATATAGCGGTGTATTCTGATAAGAATATTTTTTTCCGCCGTTATAGATTTCATTAATATTCACGGGTCCTTTCATCAGTAATGTGATCATCTTTTCTTTTCTTACGATGGTATTATTTTCACGGTTTGGCCTGATTTCGATTTTCACTGCAGGGAAATGTAACATGTGTATTCTGCGGCATTAGATTTGCTCAGATTTACGCTTATTCCCTTTTTTCTATCAATAATCCCAATGCACAGTATAATGTTAGACAAAGAGCCTCTTCAGATGCATGGGTTAATTTTTACTCCATCGTCTCCGTATAAACGTTTTAATATTGTCTTTATCGGAGAGATCATGTGTCGATATTGGATAACCAGCTTCTGTTAGTGCATTCATAATCCCACCATTGATGAATAATATATCTTTCCGTATTCTCTCATGGTCGGGTAATGTTTTTCATTATCTTATTTATATTCATTATTGTCATTTATTTATAAATTCATATATACCTTTATCGTGGTCAGATAATGTTTCTACTATTTAGTTTATACTCTTTAATATTCTCTAAATTCAAAATTCATAGGGCGTGTGTGTGTGTGTGTGTGTGTTTTGTTTTGTGTGGTGTGTGTGTGTGTGGGGTGTGTTTTGTGTGGTGTGTGTTTATATAATAACTGATGGTGATATCTTCGAAATAAAACACTTCAATAGGGTTTTACTATATATATATATATATATATTTTATATATATATATAATATATAAAATATATATATATATATATATATGTGTGTGTTGGTGTGTGTGTGTGTGTGTGTGTGTGTGTGTGTGTGGTGTGTGTGTGTGTGGGGTGTATGTATATATATTGAAAAATTTAAAGTGTACTTTATTAGGATAAAATGGGTTTTACATGCATATCTGATATCACTTCTACAGATGGGGCACTGTTTCAGGGTACAGCACAGGAAGCGCATGAAACCCATATGTGCACACGGGAGGAACACTATACTCATTTCATTGGCCATACACACTTTACATGTGCGATTGTCACGTATCCGTTCGAGTTCTTTTTTTAATTTCTTATCTGAAAAAAAAAAATAAATATTAGTGTTATTCTGTAATGATAATGTCATTTAAATTTAAATTGATTAACCAAAATCCCATTTCATGATAAAATTTAGTTTATACTTACAAGATTGTGTTGATTCTTCTTTTTCTTCATCATCTTCTTCTTTTTCCCTTCATTAGTTTGCAATATAATTTCTTTTACTTTTTGCAAAATATGTCTTGCTTCAGCTTCGGTGCTATTCTCGATATCTTCTATCGAGGTCCAGTATGTAGATGGGAATACAGGAGCTTGTTGTTGGTAAATTGAAGATAAAATACGAGTTTCTCCGGACGACGGCTCAAACTCTGTAATTTCAGAATTACTCGATTGGACACTTGTGATCTGCTCTCCATCATTTCAGATGTAGATGGGTGTACAGAAGTTTGTTGTTGCTCTGTTATTCCAAATGTAGCCGAGAGTACAGAAGCTTCTTTTGTTGTATTATTTCAGACGTAAACGGGAATACAGAAGCTTGTTGTTGAGAAATCAAAGATGAAATTCGAGTCTCGCGATAATGGGCTCAAACTCAGAAGTTTCAGAATGAATTGGACTCAATATTTCCAACTTGATTTTCCGTTGTTTCAGATGTGGATGGAAATACAGAAGAATGTTGTTGAGAAATTGAAGATGAAATATGAGTCTCGCCAAATGATGGCTCATAATCTGTCATTTCAGAGTGGATATCTGTAACCTGATTCTCTATTGTTTCACCTCGAGTATCGCCCATTCTCTGTAAACATCTACAAGAAAGGCTCTATCCTGAAATACGGCTCGCCGGTCTGTTCAAATGATTTCGGATAGCACCCCCTAACTATACATGTAGGAAATCCCATTCCCAGTACACCCTTGGCATGTCCAAACTCATAAAATAGATCCAGATCCTGATCGGATACGGATCGCATCTCCGTAGAACTGCTAACTGCTTTTCGAAGGAGCTTGTCGGTACCGAATACACAGTATTTGCTATGCGGGTGTATGTTGGATATTCTTGCTGAATCTAAAAATAGAAGAAGGAAAAGAAAAAGATAATATTAATATAATAATGAGAAATATAATCTATACAAGTTCACTATTATTATTATTTCAACAAGAGAAAACATGGATCGGTAAGTGATATATACTTACTTTATTGATGAAATCCTGACCTTTCATCAGTAAGACAAATCTGCATTCAGGATACCATCTAGCGTGTTCATTCCAAGGTATGTCACCATTCATCCAATTGTGAAGACCTTTACCGCAGGAAACAACGAACATGATCACTCAGACCTATGAAAGTAATAATGGGAAGTTTTACCTCACTGTTCATTTCGTAATCTTTACATTTTGTAATTTTAGATAATATTTTTTTTGATAGAGAAAATGGATGTATTTTCTAATTTCTTAACTAACAGATTCTAAAAAATATCAACACCTGCAATTAATCCAGTATTGGTATTATCATCATTTATAATATTATTATCAAAATCGTAACACAGTAGAAAAATCCAGCTTCGCAAGATCTTGTAGATTCAGAGCAACACCTTCGGGCCAGTTGACATAGCTCTCCAGTCTGCTATTTACGTTCTGTAATCTTCGCGTATCGGCCCGGAATGTTGGGAGAGACCAATTCCCTCTAGAGAACCCCCTGTGAGAAGAAATTATCACAGGTAATGAATATACAATTAACTTACTCACGAAGAGATATAATGTCAATAAATCTCAAATCCAATTCACCGATAGATATAGTCAAATTACTTACAGCATTCAGGGTATGATCCAGCCATATGTCTTGAGGATCCACTTTCGTCCAGACTGACAGGTGTTGCAGGTAACCTGGCTAAGACATCGCCATGAAATAATGGGAACATTTCCGACCGGCTGACCCTGATAAAGGGACAGGGGGAAAATGGGGGCTGATGTTTCTCCTCTTGGTGTGTCACTCGTTTCCCAGGCTCCAACTATCCCTCTGCAGAAGACACACGCACAGTGATCAAGTTTCCTCAGATAATAAAATCCATCGGCAGCCAATTCTGATGGCTGTAACCATTCATGTGGCCAGTCGATGAAAGTTGCTAATCGCTGCTCCTCATATCTTAAAGTGTCGTAGGTGGTGAAGGTCATGTTCCTGTATATGCTAAGCCTTTGAGAGATGGCTAATTTGCATACAAATGGACAGTTAGGTTTTCTTCTTCTCCCTGTGGATTTGACGATGTCGTCTGACGTCTGAAAGTTTTAACATCAACTTCTAAATTGCAATAAAACCCACCTCACTTATCCCCTCTGTTCGTATTGTAAAATCCGGCTTTAGCCAATTGTCTAATGTCAATGGGAAATTCCTCATGTCCACTGAACGGGCTAACCGATGCTCTATCTCTTGAAGAGAATTGTCAAACTTAACAAATCCATTACGTCTTCTGGTGTATTGATCTGCCACTGGCTATGAAAATATTATTTCTTATAAATGAAACTGACGTATTCTCCCGATATTAAATATGTTTACACTCCGCCTAATAGTCGTGGTGGTGGTAGTAGCACTAGTAGTTGGAATAATAATAATAATAATAATAATCCGTTGGAGAAAAGAGTCGAATCAAGTCTAACACTTTTTACATTCCATCTGTTTTATATCCCCAGCCAGCACCGCAAAAAAACACATCCGACTTGAGGATGCCACAAAACTTCGGAAGATCATGTCTTAATATTTACTTTTAATATCTAACAGAGGATTTTTTTTTTCTTCACAATAATCTTACAATAAGTAAGAGCTCAAAAAAAAAAAATAAAAATGAAACACTGAAAAATAATAAACATCGAATAGGTAGATTTATACTGAATCAAAATATGTTACTACCCATAGGTATCAATGCAGAATTTAGTCTTAGTAATTATTTCACGCTGAATATCCCATGAGCTCAAAAGAAAAAAAAATTACGGTTTTCTAATAATCTGAATATAAATTAAAACCTCTCCCTATATAGATTCGATTCTCATAAAATAATCTTCACAAACATCCTCCAATATGTTTCGGAATTAGTGTATGTTTCTGTGTTTTCTCGGAATCTTTTTTTTTTTACAAATTATTGAACATCACTGAAACCTATATAATAGATAACATGATACTGCTTCTAGTAGCTATTGCACGTTGACTACTCACTTGAAATTAATATGGTTTTGTGATATTTTGAATGTCTCTTTTCCTAGGGTCGTCTTTCATACGTTATTGAACATAGAAGATATATTTATACTGAATCAAAAAATAAGAAAAAATCTATTATATGGTCTTCTGATATTCTAAAATGGAAATACAATCTCATTTTGTATTGTCGATACTTATTTTTCACAAGATCTTCCAATAAGTTTGGGAAAACAAAAAAAAATGCCTTTTTTTTTTTTTTTTTTTTTTTTTGGAAATTTGTATTTTAAAGTTATAAAACATCGAAAAGTATATTTTGATTTAGAAAATGGAAATTGTGTTATTAAATTTTTATGACATAATACACTGTAGGTAGGGGTAAAGTTACCCATTAATTGTTAACATTTTCATAGAGTTTGACGAATAAGTTTCGGAAACAAATGTTGTATTTTTTTGGGAAAATATTTATTTCAACTTTGCTAAGGTGTATATACATTGAATCAAATAGTAAAAATTTTATATTACTGAACATAAGATTACTGTATGTAGAAAAGATGATCGTTAAGTAACTATTCCGTGTTGAATATTCACTTGGGTTAAAGAAAAACATTAATATAATTATTGTAACATCTTATTTCGAATTGAATCACAATCTCTTTTCTATACAATCAATGTTTTTTTTTTTTTTTTTTTTTACAAAAAATCATGAGACAAAAACAAGTTTCTGTACTTTCTCGGGAAAGATTATGTTACAGAAAGATTATTACTGAAGATCGAAAGACATAACGCTTGGTAAAATAGCTTTAAAAAGATCTTTCACTAATTTTTTTTTAAAAAAAAAAATGTTTTTCTATCCTCCTGGGCAGGTATTTCAAAAATTTAAATTCTGTGTTGACTATTCACTTAATTTAAAGAAAAAAAAATTATACAAATTCTTGTAATGCCTTCTTTTAAATAGAATCACAATCTCTTTCTGTATAATCAGTGCTTCATAAAATATTGATTTTACAAAAATCAAGTTTGCTAAAATATTCTTACAAAGGTCTTTCAATAAATTTTGGAATAAAAGCTTTTTTGTATTTTCCCGACAAGGTTTGTTTTGGGCAAGTTATGAACATGTGTATATAAAATTTTGCTGAATGAAAAACTGGATAAAATTGTATTATTTAATGCTATTGGATGGTGTATAATATTCTTGAGTGTAGAGATGAAGTTAGTAATAGCAATTATTCTGTTCGTTTAACTGAGTTAAAAGAAAAATTGATAATAATCATAAAGCTCTTCCAGTAAGTAAAAAAAAAATGTTTCTGTATTTTCTCGGGAATATTATTCCTGTAAATTTTTGAACATCGAAAAAAAAAAATTATACTCAAAAAAAATATATATATTTTCACAAAGATTTTCCAATAAATTCTGAAAACAAAAATATTACTGCATTTTTCGGGAAATTTCTGAAAAACCAAATATACTCAATGCTTGTCCTCTAGGCCATCGAAAATATATAATAATGCTGAATCAAAACATTAAAATTTATATCGTATTACTGAACCATGTCTTTCATATGATAAAAATTCTTCACACAGATCAATATTTATCACAAAGTTTTGGGGAAAAAAAAGGTTTTTGTATTTTATTGGAAAAATTTTTTTTTAAACGCCGAAAACGTATGATTATGCTGAATAATAATTAAAAAAAAAACTAGGTATATTACTGAACAATGTTGCATAATACTAACTAATTATGTTTGTGTTGACTGTTTAGTTACAAAGATCTTCCAATAAACTTCGGATATTAATTTTTTTCTGCATTTTTTGGCATCGAAAAGATGTATTTATCCTGATCAAAATATGAACGATATATGATTTCTATTCATATGGCCAATGCTTGATTAAACACTCTCCACAAAGATCTTCCAATAAGTTTCTGGGAAACTATTCGTCTCTGCATTTTTTTTTTTTTTGGGGGGGGGGGATTTATTACAACAACATTTGAGCATTTAGAATATATATATATAATTTTATGCTGAATCAAGAATGAAAAAATATATATATATTACTGAATACTCTTTTTATATGTTCAGTGCTTGATAACATTTTCTTTAGAGAGATCTTCCAATAACTTTCTGAAATAAAATCCTTTTTGTTATTATTCTATTTATTTTTGGTTAAAAAAAATATATATATTTATGATTACAGATATCTAAAAAGGAGCAGTGTAAAAAATAATGTTTAGATGATACGAGAGAAGACAGTTTTTTTGCTTTAAAAAAAAGGTCGAGTAGCACAAGAAATATATATCGACGATACAAGAAAAAAACACACAAAAAAAGAATGAAGAAAAATATTTTGATGATAAGATTTGTTCAAATCTAAGCAGTGCAAAGATATTAAGATGTTTTTGATGATGCGAGAGAAGAAAATTTGCTGCTGGAAAAAAATGTTGATCTAAGTACAAGAACATATTCCATGATACAAGAAATAAAAGTTAACACAAAAAACAAATGATGAAAGATTTTCCAAGATAAGTGTTTTTCTAAAAATGGTAGCACTGAAAAAAAATGATTCGAGAGAAGAAAGTTTTCTGCTAAAAAAAAAGTCGAGTAGTACATTTTTTTTTTTTTTTTTTTTTTTTTATGATACAAGAAAAAAAAGTTGACACAGAATATGATGAAAGGAATTTCGACGATATGAGCTGATCTAAAACATGAACAACACAGAAAAAATAATGTTTCTATGATTCGTAGGCTTGCCGCTGAAAATAAAGAATTCGATCTAAAAATGAGCAGCACAGAGAAAAAAAAAAAAAAAAAAAAAAAAAAAAAAAAAGATGTTTCGTTGATTTGAGAGAAGAAAGTTTTCTACTGGAAAAAAGAAAACGTCGATCTAACTATGAATAGTACAAAAGATATTTCCATGATACAAGAATTTAAAAATTCACACCAAAAAACAAATGATGAAAGATATTTCGATGAAAGAGTTTTTTCTAAAAATGAGTACCGAAAAAAAAAAAAAAATAAAAAGTTTCGATGATTCGAGAGAGAAAGTTTGCTGCAGAAAAAAAAAGTCGAGTAGTACCAAGAGATGTTTTTCCCTGATACAAGAATAAAAAAATTGACACACAAACATATATAATGAAAGGAATTTCGATGTTACGAGCTGATCTAAAAATGAGCAACACAGAAAAATAATGTTTCTATGTTCGAGAGAAGAAAGTTTGCTGCTGAAAATAAAGTAGTCAAACTAAAATGAGCAGCACAGAAAAAATTTACTGCTGGAAAAAAATAATACATCGATCTAAATACGAATAGTGCAAGAACATATATATAAATTTGATGATTCTAGAGAAGAAAGTTTGCTGCTGAAGACAAAAAGTCGGTAGTACAAAAGATGTTTCCATGATATAA
Organism: Penaeus monodon; assembly: GCF_015228065.2. Lineage (NCBI taxonomy): Eukaryota > Metazoa > Arthropoda > Malacostraca > Decapoda > Penaeidae > Penaeus > Penaeus monodon. Next base: position 75,682 of record NW_023660662.1, on the reverse strand, counting down.
GGAAATAAAAGTTGACACACAAACATTTTATGAAAGGGAATTTCGATGTTACGACCCGATCTATAAATGAAAAACAGAAAAATAATATTTGAATGATTCGAAAGAAGAAAATTTTTCTTCTGAAAATAAAGTAGTCAATCTAAATTTAGTAGCTCGAAAAAAAAAAATCGATGATATGAGAGAAGAAAATTTTCTGTTGAAAAATAAAGTTGTCAATCTAAATATGAGTAGTACAAGAAGATGTTTCAATAATACAAGAAGAAAGGTCGACTTATTACAAATGAAGAAAGAATATATCCATGATACGAATTGATCTAAATCTAAGCCACGCAGAAAGATGTTTCAGTGATTCGAGAGAAGAAAGTTTAATGTTGGAAAAAAGAAAACGTTGATCTAACTATGTATAGTAGAAGAAGATATTTCCATGATACAAATTAAATATTAATATTAATATAAATGAAAGATTTTGAGTTTGTCTAAAAAAGAGCAGACCCAAAAAAAGAATGTTTCAATGATTCGAGAGAAAAAAGTTTGCTGCTAAAAAAAAAAAAGATGTTTCCATGGGGCAAGAAATAAAGTTGATACACAAACATATATGATGAAAGGGATTTTGATGAAACGAGCTGATCTAAAATGAGCAACACAGAAAAATATTTTTTGGAGCATTCGAGAGAAGAAAGTTTGCTGCTGAAAATAAAGTAGTCAATCTAAAATGAGCAGCCCAGAAAAAAAATCGATGATACGAATTTATCTAAATCGGAGCAGTGCAGAATGATGTTTCGATGATTTGGGTAGAAAAAAAATGCTGAAAAATCTGATCTAATAATTAACAGAAATTCAAATGAAGAAAATATTTTTTTGACAGTAGTTTTTCTAAAAAGGAGCAGCACTGTTTTTTTTTTTTTTTTTTTTTTTTTTTTTTTTTTTTTTTTTTTTTTTTTTTTTGAGAATTCGAGAGAAAAAGTTTGCATTGAAAATCTGATCTAAAAATGAACAATACAAAAAAAAAAAAAAGATGTTTCGATGATAACTAACAAAAAAGCTGACCCACAAAAGGAACAAAGATAAACGTGATACGAGTTGATTCAATATGAGCAGTGCAGAAAAAAAAAATTGATGAAGGAGAAAGAAAGTTTTTGCTTAATAAAAAAAAAAACGATTAGATATAGTTTAAGAAAAAAAAAGTTTCGTGATATGAGTTGATCTAAAAGTGAGCCCGCATACAAAAAATGTTTTGCTTTATGAGTTTATTTTAAATATGAGCAGACGAATAAAATATTTTGATGATATGAAAGAGGAAGGCTTTACTACTAGAAAAAAGTATCGATCTAAATATTAGAAAAAAAACAATGATATTTCAAACAAAGATGAGGATAAATTTTATTGATACATATTGATCTAAAAATGAGCAGCATAAAAAAAAAATGTTTCGATGAGAGAGGTTGCACCTGAAAAAAAGGTAGTTGATCTAATAATGAGCAGCACAGAAGATGATGTGAAAAAAAATAGTAAACTAAAAAAACGAGCATCACAGAAAAAAAAAATGTTTCGATGATTCAGAGAAGAAATTTACTGCTGAAAAAAGTTTGTCAAATATGAGGATACAAGAAATATTTTCGAGGATGCAAGAAAAATATATGAACACAGTACGAACGAAGAAAGATATTTCCATAATACAAGTTGAGAAAAACAGCACTGAGAAAAATGATCGATCAACGAGAGAAAAAGTCTGCTGCTTAAAAAAAAAAAAAAAAAAAAAAAAAAAGTAGTTGATCTAAAAAACACCAGCACAGAAAATGTTTCAATGATATAAGAGAGGAAAATTTGATATGAAAAAGCAGTTTGTTTAATATCAGCAAAATGAAAAAAAATGTTTCGATGATTCGAGACAAGAAAATTTTCTATTAGAAAATTTAAAAAGTCGATCTAAAAATAGTAATTACAAAAGATAAATCGACGATACGAAAATAGAAAACAAACGAAGTAAATGGTCATCATTGATAAAAATTACAGTACAGATTTTTTTTTTTTTTTTTCCGATGATTCGAGAGAAGAAAGTATGCTGCTGAACAAATAAGTTGATCTAAAGACGAAGCACAAAAAAAGTTTTGATTAATAAGAGAAGAAATTTACTTGTAAAAATTAAAAAAATTCTTCACAAAGATTTTCCTATTAGTTTGAATAAAAAAAAAAAAAAAAAAGTTTTTGATTTATCGGAAAATATTTCCGACAAGTTTTGAGATCAGAAAAAAATTTATACTGAATCAAAATAGAAAGAAACCAATCTTCCTTTTTATGGATACATAGATAAAGTAATTTCACAAAGATCTTCCAGTAAGTTCAAATAGAAAAAAAAAATTGTGCTTCTTGGTAGGATTAAACAAAAATATAAACATTTAAATACTGTTGCACATCTATTATGCTTAGAGTGAGGTTAGTTTGTTAAACAGGTATTGTGTTGTATTTACTTTCAAATACCTTCCAATAATTTTCGGATACAAAAAAGATTCTGCATTTTCGGGAAGAATGATTCAACAAAATTTTGAAATCGAGATATGAAGAAAACAGAACCTCATTAATATTATCAACCTTGGTAAAATTTTTCACAATAGTTTTAGAAACAAATTGTGTGCGTTTTCCGAGAAATTATTTCAACAACTTTTGAATGTCGAAATGTATTTGCTGAAATAAAGAAAAAAAAAGAAAATTATACATGTATCAATCCTGTGGACATTACTTTTATATGTAGGATGAATTGGCCAAAACAATTATTTCATACTATAATTTATTTACACAGGAACAAAAAGTTTATGACAATGATTTGAATATAGCAATACCATCTTTTTTGATACGGTCAATGCTTGATAAAATATCTTCATAAAGAACTCGAAATAAATTTCGGAACAAAAAATTTCTTGGATTACTTGACAAGGTTTATTTTGACAAGTTTTGAACATGGAAACTGTATGTGTAATTATCTGAATGAAAACATGAAAAGTTTGTATTTGCGAATCCCTTTTGATTTTATCTCTAATGTTTTTTCTACAAGTTTGAAAATCAAAAAGGTATGATTATTTCGAATCAAAAAAATGGGAAAGTTATCACCGAATCTTTATATGATACTGTGAGTGTGGAGAAGAAATTAAAATTTTAAACAACATTCCCTGTTGACTATCTATTTGAGGTTTAAAAAAATAATAACTATGAAGACTTTCCAAAACAAAAAAAAGTTTCTATTTTTCTCGGGGAAAGGGAATATCAAAAAGTTTTGAATATCGAAAAAAATATTCTACTGAATCAGAATATGAGAGAAATACACTTAATTTCAGTAATAAACGAAAACACGCACTGATCGGAGAATAATATTTCCCATTCTGTATCAATGCAAAGATACATCCAATTCTTACTCAATATCCTAACACGTGAATGAATAAGTATATGAATAAGTTATAATACACTATTCTTTTAAATACAACGCCCCTGACCCTTCCCACTTCTCTCCCCAAGAGGGTAAACTTCATCTGGGCAGAACAAAGTCCATCATTCCTCCGAAACTACAACCTCTCCACTGCTCTCCGTCAGTCGATGCTCCAGCGCTATTTTTCCTTCGTGTTTCCCTTCCCTGGCTCTGTGGGCGGTCCTCAGCGGCTGCCCGGTCCAACATGCAGTAATTTTTGTATCTTCTGATCCAGATTAATCCAGTTTGGATTCTAAAAAGTTTTGGACATCAGGTAAGGCTGGGTCGTTATTAAGCGGTGTTATTTTTTTAAAAATTAGTTACAATTTAAAACCTATGTAAATGATTTTTTTTTTTTTTTTTTTTTTTTTTTTTTTTTTTTCTAGTACAAATAGTAATTATCTCCCTTGTTCTCCTCGCCATCTTCCCAGTCATCATCATCATCATCACCAACATCATCTCATCACTATCATAAT
>NW_023660662.1:62474-71649 GCF_015228065.2 Penaeus monodon | reverse complement strand
TGTTTACCTCGCCTAATGTCGTGTGGTGTAGTACACTAGTAGTTGGAATAATAATAATAATAATAATAATCCGTTGGAGGAAAGAGTCGAATCAAGTCTAACACTTTTTACATTCCATCTGTTTTATATATCCAGCCAGCACCGCAAAAAACACATCCGACTTGAGGATGCCACAAAACGTTTCGGAAAGATCATGTCTTAATATTTACTTTTAATATCTAACAGAGGATTTTTTTTTCTTCACAATAATCTTACAATAAGTAAGAGCTCAAAAAAAAATAAAATAAAAATGAAACACTGAAAAATAATAAACATCGAATAGGTAGATTTATACTGAATCAAAATATGTTACTATATTACTACCCCATTGGTATCAATGCAGAATTTAGTCTTAGTAATTATTTCACGCTGAATATCCCATGAGCTCAAAAGAAAAAAAAAAATGTACGGTTTTCTAATAATCCGAATAGAAATTAAACCTTTCCCTATATAGATTCAATTCTCATAAAATAATCTCCACAAACATCCTCCAATATATTTCGGAATTAGTGTATGTTTCTGTGTTTTCTCGGAATCTTTTTTTTTTAACAAATTATTGAACATCACTGAAACCTATATAATAGATAACATGATACTGCTTCTAGTAGCTATTGCACGTTGACTACTCACTTGAAATTGATATGGTTTTGTGATATTTTGAATGTCTCTTTTCCTAGGGTCGTCTTTCATACGTTATTGAACATAGAAGATATATTTATACTGAATCAGAAAATAAGAGAAATCTATTATATGGTCTTCTGATATTCTAAAATGGAAATACAATCTCATTTTGTATTGTCGATACTTATTTTTTACAAAGATCTTCCAATAAGTTTCGGAAACAAAAAAAATGCCTTTTTTTTTTTTTTTTTTTTTTTTGGAAATTTGTATTTTAAATAGTTATAGAACATCGAAGATATATTTTGATTCAGAAAATGGAAATTGCATTATTGAATTTTTATGACATAATACCACTGTAGGTAGAGGTGAAGTTATCATTAATTGTTAACAGTTCATAGAGTTTGACGAATAAGTTTCGGAAACAAATGTTCTGTATTTTTTCGGAAATATTTATTTCAACATTGCTAAGGTGTATATACATTGAATCAAATAGTAAAAAGTTATATTGCTGAACATAAGATTACTGTATGTAGAAAAGATGATCGTTATAGTAACTATTCCGTGTTGAATATTCACTTGGGTTAAAGAAAAACATTAATATAAGTTATTGTAACATCTTATTTCGAATTGAATCACAATCTCTTTTCTATACAATCGATGTTTTTATTATTATTTTTTTTTTACAAAGATCATGGAGACAAAACAAGTTTCTGTACTTTCTCGGGAAAGATTATGTTACAGAAAGATTATTACTGAAGATCGAAAAGACATAACGCTTGGTAAAATATGCTTTACAAAGATCTTTCACTAATTTTTTTATTTAAAAAAAAAATGTTTTTCTATCCTCCTGGGCAGAGTTATTTCAACAATTATTCTGTGTTGACTATTCACTTAAGTTAAAGAAAAAAAATTATACAAATTCTTGTAATGCCTTCTTTTAAATAGAATCACAGTCTCTTTTCTGTATAATCAGTGCTTCATAAAATATTGATTTTACAAAGATCAATGTTTTGCTAAAATATTCTTAACAAAGGTCTTTCAATAAATTTAGGAATAAAAGCATTTTTGTATTTTCCCGACAAGGTTTGTTTTGACAAGTTATGAACATGTGTATATAATTATGCTGAATGAAAAACTAGATAAAGTTGTATTATTGAATGCTATTGGATGGTGTATAATATTCTTGAGTGTAGAGATGAAGTTAGTAATAGCAATTATTCTGTTTCGTTTAACTGAGTTAAAAGAAAAATTGATAATAATCATAAAGCTCTTCCAGTAAGTAAAAAAAAAAAATGTTTCTGTATTTTCTCGGGAATTATTATTCCTGTAAATTTTTGAACATCGAAAAAAAAAAAATTATACTCAAAAAAATATATATATATTCTTCACAAAGATTTTCCAATAAATTCTGAAAACAAAAATATTACTGCATTTTCTCGGGAAGTTTCTGAACACCAAATATACTCAATGCTTGTCTTCTAGGCCATCGAAAATATATAATAATGCTGAATCAAAACATTAAAATGTTATATCGTATTACTGAACCATGTCTTTTCATATGATAAAATATTCTTCACACAGATCAAATATTTATCACAAAGTTTTGGGAACAAAAAGGTTTTTGTATTTTATTGGAAAGATTTTTTTTCAACGCCGAAAACGTATGATTAATGCTGAATAATAATTAAAAAAACTATGGTATATTACTGAACAATGTTGCATAATACTAACGTAATTATGTTTGTGTTGACTGTTTAGTTACAAAAGATCTTCCAATAAACTCGGATATTAATTTTTTTTCTGCATTTTTGAGCATCGAAAAGATGTATTTATCCTGAATCAAATATGAACGATATATGATTTCTATTCATATGGCCAATGCTTGATTAAACACTCTCCACAAAGATCTTCCAATAAGTTTCTGGGAAACTATTCGTCTCTGCATTTTTTTTTTGGGGGGGGGGATTTATTACAACAACATTTGAGCATTTAGAATATATATATATATTTATGCTGAATCAAGAAATGAAAAAATATATATATATATTACTGAATACTCTTTTTATATGTTCAGTGCTTGATAACATTTTCTTTAGAGAGATCTTCCAATAACTTTCTGAAATAAAATCCATTTCTGTTATTATTCTATTTATTTGTGGTTGAAAAAAAATATATATATTTATGATTACAGATATCTAAAAAGGAGCAGTGTAAAAAATAATGTTTAGATGATACGAGAGAAGACAGTTTTTGTTGCTTTAAAAAAAAGGTCGAGTAGCACAAAAATATATATCGACGATACAAGAAAAAAAACACACAAAAACGAATGAAGAAAAATATTTTGATGATAAGATTTGTTCTAAATCTAAGCAGTGCAAAGATATTAAGATGTTTCGATGATGCGAGAGAAAAAATTTGCTGCTGGAAAAAAATGTTGATCTAAGTACAAGAACATATTCCCATGATACAAGAAATAAAAGTTAACACAAAAATACAAATGAAAGAAAGATATTTCCAGATAAGTGTTTTTCTAAAATGAGTAGCACTGAAAAAAAATGATTCGAGAGAAGAAAGTTTGCTGCTAAAAAAAAAAAAGTCGAGTAGTACATTTTTTTTTTTTTTTTTTTTTATGATACAAGAAATAAAAGTTGACATAAACTATATGATGAAAGGAATTTCGACGATATGAGCTGATCTAAACATGAACAACACGAAAAATAATGTTTCTATGATTCGTAGGCTTGCCGCTGAAAATAAAGATTTTGATCTAAAATGAGCAGCAAGAGAAAAAAAAAAAAAAAAGATGTTTCGTTGATTTGAGAGAAGAAAGTTTTCTACTGGAAAAAAAAAACGTCGATCTAACTATGAATAGTACAAGAAGATATTTCCATGATACAAGAATTAAAAGTTCACCCACAAATAAAAAATGATGAAAGATATTTCGATGAAAAGTTTGTCTAAAAATGAGTAGCACCGAAAAAATAAAAATGTTTCGATGATTCGAGAGAAGAAAGTTTTTCTGCAGAAGAAAAAAAGTCGAGAGTACAAGAGATGTTTCCATATACAAGAAATAAAAAGTTGACACACAACATATATAATGAAAGGAATTTTGATGTTACGAGCTGATCTAAAAATGAGCAACACAGAAAAAAAATGTTTTCTATGATTCGAGAGAAGAAAGTTTGCTGCTGAAAAAAAAAGTAGTCAAGCTAAAAATGAGCAGCAAAAGAAAAAATAATGTTTTTCCCTTTATTCGAGAGAAGAAAGTTTACTGCTGGAAAAAAAAATTTCATCGATCTAAGTACGAATAGTGCAAGAACATATATACAAATTTGATGATTCTAGAGAAGAAAGTTTGCTGCTGAAGACAAAAAGTCGAGTAGTACAAAAAGATGTTTCCATGATAAAAAAAATAAAAGTTGAAAACACAAACATATATAAAGAAAGGAATTTTCGATGTTACGACCTGATCTATAAATGAACACAGAAAAATAATATTTGAATGATTCGAAAGAAGAAAGTTTGGGTGCTGAAAATAAAGTAGTCAAACTAAAATTAGTAGCTCAGAAAAAAAAAAAAAATCGATGATATAGAGAAGAAAATTTTCTGTTGAAAAAAAAGTTTTTCAATCTAAATATGAGTAGTACAAGAAAGATGTTTCAATAATACAAGAAAAGGGTCGACTTATTACAAATGAAGAAAGATATATCAATGATACGAATTGATCTAAATCTAAGCCACGCAGAAAGATGTTTAGTGATTCGAGAGAAGAAAGTTTAAATGTTGGAAAAAAGAAAACGTTGATCTAACTATTTATAGTAGAAGAAAATAATTTTCCATGATACAAAAATTAAATGATTAATATTAAAAAAAATGAAAGATTTTTGAGTTTGTCTAAAAAAGAGCACACCAAAAAAGAATGTTTCAATGATTCGAGAGAAGAAAGTTTGCTGCTAAAAAAAAAAAAGATGTTTCCATGGGGGCAAGAAATACAAGTTGATACACAAAAACATATATGATGAAAGGGGTTTTGATGAAACGAGCTGATCTAAAAATGAGCAAACACAGAAAAATATTATTTGGAGCATTCGAGAGAAAAAAGTTTGCTGCTGAAAATAAGTAGTCAATCTAAAAATGAGCAGCCCAGAAAAAAATCGATGATACGAATTGATCTAAATCTGAGCATTTCAGAATGATGTTTCGATGATTTGGATAGAAAAAAATGCTGAAAAATCTGATCTAAAAAATTAACAGAAATTCAAATGAAGAAAAATATTTTTATGACAGTAGTTTATCTAAAAAGGAGCAGCACTGATTTTTTTTTTTTTTTTTTTTTTTTTTTTTTTTTTTTTGAGAATTCGAGAGAATAAGTTTTGCTATTGAAAAATCTGATCTAAAAATGAAAAATACAAAAAAAAAAGATGTTTCGATGATACTAACAAAAAAGCTGACCCACAAAGGAAAAAAGATAAATCGATGATACGAGTTGATCTCAATATGGCAGTGCAGATAAAAAAAATCGATGAAAGGAGAGAAAAAGTTTGCTGCTTAATAAAAAAAAAACGATCTAGATATTAGTTTAAGAAAAATGTTCGATGATATGAGTTGATCTAAAAGTGAAACAGCATACAAAAATTGTTACTGCTTTAAATGTAGTTGATCTAAATATGAGCAGTTTCAGAATAAATATTTCGATGATATGAAAGAGGAAGGCTTTAAATACTAAAAAAAGTAGTCGATCTAAATATTAGAAAAAAAAATCAATGATATACAAATACAAATGATGAGAGATATTTCATTGATACATATTGATCTAAAAATGAGCAGCATAAAAAAAAAATGTTTCGATGAGAGAGGTTGCACCTGAAAAAAGGTAGTTGATCTAATAATGAGCAGCACAGAAGATGATGCTGAAAAAAAATAGTCAATCTAAAAAGACGAGCATCACAGAAAAAAAAAAATGTTTGATGATTCGAGAGAAGAAAGTTTACTGCTGAAAAAAGTTAGTCTAAATATGAGAAGTACAAGAATATGTTTCGAGGCATGCAAGAAAAATATATGACACACACAAGTACGAACGAAGAAAGATATTTCCATAATAAAAGTTGATCTATAAAAGAACAGCACTGATAAAAATTTATCGATCATACGAGAAGAAAGTCTGCTGCTTAAAAAAAAAAAAAAAAAAAAAAAAAAAAAAGTAGTTGATCTAAAAAAACACCAGCACAGAAAAAATGTTTCAATGATATAAGAGAGGAAAATTTGCTATTGAAAAAGCAGTCGGTTTAATATCAGCAACATAGAAAGAAAATGTTTCGATGATTCGAGACAAAAAAAAATTTGCTATTATAGAAAAATTTAAAAAGTCGATCTAAAAATGAGTAGTATACAAAAAGATAAATCGACGATACGAAAATAGAAATACAAACGAGTAAAATGGTTCGTATCATTGATCTAAAAATTAACAGTACGATTTTTTTTTTTTTCCGATGATTCGAGAGAAGAAAGTATGCTGCTGAAACAAAATAATTGATCTAAAGACGAGCAGCACAAAAAAAGTTTCGATTATATAAGAGAAGAAATTTTACTTGTAAAAAATTAATAAAATATTCTTCACAAAGATTTTTTCCTATTAGTTTTGAAAAAAAAAAAAAAAAAGTTTTTTGTATTTATTCAGGAAAGGTATTTCCGACAAGTTTTTGAAGATCAGAAAAATACATTTATACTGAGTCAAATTACGAAAGAAACACAATCTCTCTTTTTATGGACTACAGTAGATAAAGTATATTTCACAAAGATCTTCCAGTAAGTTTCAAATAGAAAAAAAAAAAATTGTACTTTCTTGGGTAGGATTATTTCAACTAACTATATCATTGAATACTGTTGCACATTACTATTATGCGTAGAGGTGAGGTTAGTTGTTACAACAGGTATTCCGTGTTGGCTATTTACTTTCAAATACCTTCCAATAATTTTCGGATACAAAAAAAATGATTCTGCATTTTCTCGGGAAGAATGATTTCAACAAGTTCTTGAACATCGAGATATGAAAGAAACAGAACCTCATTATATATATATATTCAACACTTGGTAAAATATTCTTCACAATAAGTTTCAGAAACAAATATGTGTGCGTTTTCTCGAGAAAATTTATTTCAACAACTTTTGAATGTCGAAAATGTATATTTATTCTGAATAAAGAAAATAAAGAAGAATTATACCATGTTACTCAATCCTGTGGGACATTACTTCTATATGTAGAGATGAAGTGGCGAAACAATTTTTCATACTATTATTTATTTACACGGGATAAAAAGATGTTTATGACAATGATTTTTGAAGAAATACCATTTTTTTGATACGGTCAATGCTTGATAAAATTTTCATAAAGAACTCAAAATAAATTTGGGGGAAAAAAAAATTTTCTTTGGATTTATTGACAGGTTTATTTCGCAATTTTGAACATGGAACTGTATGTGTAATTATGCTGAATAAAAAACAAAAAAAAGTCGTATTTGCGAACCCTTTTAGTTTTATCACTAAATGTTATTTCTCCCAAGTTTTTGAAAATCAAAAGGTATGATTATGCTGAATCAAAAAATGGGAAAGTTATAACCGAACCCCTTTTTATTTTACTGCTGAGTGTGGAGAAAAAATTAATTTAAGCAACTTTTCCCATTTTGACTATCTATTTGAGTTAAAAAAAAAACATGAAGACTTTCCAAAAAAAAAAAATGTTTCTATATTTTCTCGAGAAGGAATTTTTAAAACAAGTTTTGAATATCGAAAAAATATTCTACGAATCAGAATATGAGAGAAATACATATGGTAACACTTGAAAAAATTTTCTCACAAAGATTTCCCAAATAAAATTTTTGGGAATAAAATTGTCTTTGATTTTCTCAACAATTTTTATTTGGGCGTTTTTATCATCGAAAGTGTATTATTAAAATTATGCAAATAAAAAAAAATAATGAAAAAGTTGTTTACCCAATTTCTTTATAAAATACTCTAATATAAAAGGGGTTAGCTATAGCAATAATTCTTGTTGTTTTTTATATAAAAGAAAATCTAAAAAAATTTAGGAGATCTTACGCTAACTAACTGAAAGGAAATATTTATGTACTTTTTTCGAAAAAGGATTATTCCAAAAAGTTTTGAATGTCGAAAATATATTTTTTTTAAACATAAATGAGAGAAATGCAATTTTCTTTTTTTTTCAAAGATTTCTTAAAAAACCCAAAATTTCGGAAAAAAAAATGTTTCTGCTTTTCTCAGAAGGTTTTATCCCAAACAAGTTTTTTGAAAACAGAATAGATATTTTTGTTCTTTCTATATGATCAGCAGCGCTTTAGAAAATTATCACAGAGTCTTTAATAAATGTAGAAACAAATGTTTTTCATTTTCTCGGGATGATTTATTTCGACAATTTTTAAAATTGAATATAGTATATGTACATATATCTATACTACAAAAAATAAAAATACAAACCTTTTTTTTATTTTTCGCTCTTTTATAAAAATTCTCGCAAAAATCTTTCCCAAAAAGTTTTTTAGAAACAAAAAATTTTTTTACGTTTTTTCAGAAATTTTTATTTTGGCAATTTTTGAAAATCGAAAATACAATTATCGAAAACCAAATATGAAAATATTACATTACCGATTCGTTTGCATAATACCACTGTAATTATTCGTTTACCATCTATTAAATTTTTCCAAAAGCTCGGGTGCAAAAAAATTGTTTTGCCGGCCGCCCCGTCTCTCTCCTGCCACCAACCAAAAACAGTCTAGGCGAGGCGTGCTATTTACAGGGGCGTCAACACTGAACACTCCCCAAAAGGGGCCCCCAGCACCACAGCGGCCCAGAAAAAACCACGAGGGGAAACGCCAAGTGGGGAGGGGAGGGCCGAAATAAAAAACAAAATGACAATCTTTCATTTTTTTACACTAGTTATTTACCCGTACACTTTTTATGGCACAAACAGGGGGGAAAAACATGTCACACGACATACAGCTTATAACAGGGCAACACAACGTTTTTTCAGGGCAAAAGGGCACCACGGGTCTTTACAGGGGCACAACCCCAAATCCCCTTCGGCTTTTTTCCTCGCTCCTTCCCCTACAGCCGCTGGTCATGTTTCCCAGGGCCCTTTTGTTAACCAGTTTCGCACAAGACAAGACCCCTGGCGTACAATATGTTTCTGCGTTTTCTCGGAAGGATGTCCAGCATTTTTTGAACATTAAATAGATTATCACGCTGAAGCAATACAGTAGTGTGTGTTTTATATATATATATATATATATTTAAAAAATTTTTAATACATATATATATATATATATAAAATAAATCTCTTTTTATGTGGTGAACGCTTGATAAAATATTCTTCACAGATCTTCCAAGTGTTTGGGAAAAAAAAAAATATATTTTTTTGTTGGGAAGATTTTTTTTCGACAAAAATTTTTAAAATCGAAAAAATTTTCCTATGCGAATAAAAAAGAAAAGAAAAGTAATATTT
>NW_023660662.1:46946-59446 GCF_015228065.2 Penaeus monodon | reverse complement strand
TTTTGGGGGTGCGGAGAGGTGGGCACGACTAGTCATGTCAGAGGGAGCGGAGAACACGTCCTCTCAACCGGACGGATTCTGATGCCTTCCAGCAGTGCTGCAAAGACTGTGGCAGGTATGGTCACCGAGCGCATGTCCTAAGGCTAAGGAAGTGGTACAGGTGGAAAAGGCTGGAGAAGGGGGCGAAACCCAGCCGTCCTCGGTTCCCGGGCCCCGACTTGGGGAAGCTGCCGTCGAACCAGCACGATGCAGTGGAGGGCTCAATAATGGGAATCCCCTCCGCCTGACAGTGGACACTGGGGCTGAAAGACCCTAGTGCGGCCTGATATGTTGGCCACTATGCGACCCTTTCCAGATGCACCACAGAGACTGTGTGGTGTCACGGGGCATTGTGTGCAAACTCAAGGGGCCAGTGGAGGCTCATATTGGCGTGGGCAGCACGGTGTGCAGCGGCCTGCCGGTGTATGTCGGCCGATCTGGACGAGCATGTTTGCTGGCCTGATACCTGACGCAGAGTAAGGGTGTGTCGACTTGGGACGGAAGCTGGTGAGGTGCACGGTGAAGATGTGCCCGTGCTTCAGAGGTTGAGTTGCAGAGACATATAGATAGTTATCGAGCCCACCCCCCCCCTGAACGACTGCCACCTTAGCCCCCAGGACAGAGTCTAGAATCCGGTGTCGACTGTCAATGAGTGTGGTGGAAAAGTAGAGGCCTCGTGGGCCCATTCAAAAACGCAGCTGGCTGATGCGTAGCGGTTGGTGGAGCCTTGTTGGAACAGGGAGGGGTTTAGTTACAGTGTGGTAGAAACTTCTCCAATAAGGTCCTGAGGTGCTAGCTGGTGCAAAGCTGGGCACTTGATGAGGAAGTGGAGAGTCCGAAGAGTCGTCGGGGAGCGAGTGAGTTGAGTTGGTGTGGGGGCCGTTTGCCCGACTTCCTCTGAGACTTGGCGCACAGGCTGTGCGTACCATGGGCCAGGAAGCTACCTGGGGCCATGGTGAAAAAGAAGAGACGTTAGCCCCAGTAGCGGCGTATGAGGGACGGGCAGACGCTGACCGAGATGAGGACGAGCATTGGGACGGTAGGGCGATGCAACAGACGTCAGTGGGTGGGGACCATGAGCCAGGTCCTTGGGACAGGTGAGATACCCCTCTTGGGTACCACTGCCAATCTACCGCAGCCCACGCCTCCTCCAGAGCGACCCCAGCTTGAGAGCGAAGAAAGCCGCGCGGATGAAAGATTTTTTTTGTGTTTCTGAGAACTGATTTCAATTACGGTTAATTGTTTGAAGAATTTTGTTTGTTCCTGGGACTAATTTTTTAAATTTATGTAGTTGTTTTCAGTGAGGGATGTTCAGAGCAGGGGGGGGGAAAAAAAAAAACGGGGGGGTGTCCTGCTTGATAGGGGGGATAGTGCTACGCCATGGCGTTTTGATCTACTGAACACGCCGGGAGACGGAGTTGGGTGCTGCTCCTGTGAAGACCTCGTGCTGTGTGACCGTGTGACCTGAGGATAAAACCTTGTGTATGCCCTGTATAGATGTATTGTGCTGTGTGACAGCTGGTTTCCCACTGTATTGTGCCATAGAAAGTGTACGGCGTAATAACTTGTGTAAAAAAGGAAAGACTGTCATTTTGTGTTACTTCGTGCCCTGCCTCGCCCTGGCGTTTTCCCCGTGTGGTGTTCTGGGACGCGTGGTGTCGAGTGCCTCTTGGAGCGGTCGTGTCACACCCTGTATATAAACACGCCGTCGCCTAGCCTGCCTTGTGTCGTGCAGAGAGAGACGATGGTGGACCGGCGTAAACAGTATTGTTTATCTTTCTTGAATATCGAAGATATTTTTCTCATTTACTTTGCCGCTGCTTTTACCAACCTTAAATTTATATCTCTCTGTTGTGAGTACTCAAAAATGCAATACGGCTGCAGTCGGTAAATGAAAAAAGGATAAAATCATGTTTCATCAGAATATTTCAGACCATTGAAAATGTACTCTTTTCAATAAGCTTTAACGCGTGTATTTATTCAAATACCTGTCGCGATCATAGCTTATAAAAAATAACATTATATCCCAAGAAATAGATTATATATATTAATATTATCATTTTTTCTTTATTATCGTTATATGATCTTTATTTTTCTATCATTATTCTATCGTAGTTTGGTCTGTAATGTTTATGTTCTATATATTGGTGAATGAGACAACTATACTACAATTCGTTTCTATATATCTTTATGGTAGTTTTAACTCCAACATCATTTCAAAATACCCTAGGTTAAGACACTACTACATAATTGTATCATGTGTTGGAATTTGTTGTATAATGGACTTTGGTTTATGGCTCATCCTCATCCGAATCCTCATCATCATCATCATAGTATAACAACGATGGCCAATTTCACTACATTATTCACAGTATATATCTTCTCACCCACTCCAAACCCCCCCCACCCCCCCACCCCCCCCCCCCCCCCCCCCCCCCCCCCCTTTTTTAATAGCAAGCTATCATGCCTCCTGTCTCGTATTTATGCCGCCAAATGACAAATAATGTTGTTATTTTATTGATTCAATACGTGAATAAACGTCTTTCACAAAAATAGGGAGCTTGTAATCAATATAGTCAAACATTCTTCTGTTAAAGTTGTTTTCCTCTCAATATTATAGCTCTAAAGAACTTTAACGGATATATAGCAATGTAGCAGCACGACCCCCCAACCTGGACTTCAGCATAGTTACCCAGGTTGGGTCACACAGGTCCACAGCCATGTCCGCGCTCATTGGACAGCGGGCTCCTCTAGTTCCCTGCGCGCTTACACAGCGCTAGTTATTTAAGCCGCAGAGCCGAAAAACGAGATCAGCATTCCGATCCTCCAGCAGAACCTGACAACAGCGCAGCACCAACAAGGACTCCAGTCCTTAGGGTGGCTGCTGCTGTGTCAGGTTCTGCTGGAGGATCGGGATTGACTGATCTCCGTTTTGCGTGCTTGATTGGATTGAGATTTGGAAGTTCTCGGCTTCGTCCCTCCCACCCCACCCCCCCCCACCCAGGCCTTTTCACGTATGGCCCGGCCTGTGTCAGCTTTTTATGGCTGTCTCATTGTTGTCTGACACCCCCGGGCTTACCGTGGCGGTGGATGCAGCAGGCGTTTTTCCCCCCTGGTTTAAAAAACAAAAAAAAAAAAAAAACACGCCCCCCGTTGTGTAAAGCAATCGCGATAATCTCTTTAACCAGCACGACGGCTGTGTCTGTGGGGTTGTCTAGGAATTGCGTGTGCACGCAATTCTCAGTAGGTATCAAGTGTGTCGTTCGGCTCGCCGCCAATGCATGCAACACCTTCTTCATGTTCTATGGTTTGTATGATCTGCCAGGCACAGTGGTAACCTCGGCGCATTCTGTGCAGAATGGACTTCGGTACTCTGTTGATTTATTTCAGAGAGTGCCTAGTGGTTCATAGCCTGTGCATTGAGTACCAGCTGGCCGAGGGGGAATGGCTCGTTTCCTCTCTGTGAAGATGCACAGGAGGAAGGAGTTGGCCGCCACCGTTACACTTGCCTCCTGAGTAAACTTCGGCTCTGTGTATTATCATGGGATTTGGGGGGCATACCCCGGGCCGATTTCGGCTAACTGTAGCAAGCTCATTCCTCCTGATCCCTATATGGCTGGAACCCAGTTTATTGATAATCTTCTAACCTGAGCAAAGCATCCTTGTGTTATTGTTTTTTTTTTTTATGCCGATGCGTGTCAGGAGGTAGATGTTGTCAGTGCGTTGAGCGCTGCTGAGACAGTCGACGGCTCCGTTGGAGTCTTTGTGTATGACCACGTGTCCTTTCTCCTGGACGAGTGTCTCAGTGCTCCCATTGATAGCAACTACCTCTGCCTGAAAGCGAGAGGCGTTTGTATGTTACCCTCATGGATATGGTGGCACATTCTTGCTGCAAAGCCGGCGCCTGCAGTGTGGGTCAAGGGATCGACCGATCCGATCTGTGTAATATGTTAGGCTCCCGGAGGGGTGATGGTTGCAATGAGCCTCTGGGTTCTGCCTTTAGGATAGGCGTCCAATATTCATCTTTTTAGCTTGCCAGTCTCATGGGAACCGAGAAACTCTATCGAGGTTTGTGCCCACGGCGGAGCTTCGACAAAGTCAGGGTGGGGATTCATGCCGGGCCAGTAGTGGTTCTTTGAGCTGATGGCGTAGTAGACCACCCTGGATGTGTGAGACAGCAAGGAGTTGTTGGCAAACAGCTCGTTATCTGTCTAGGCGTCTGACTATTTGTGTCTAGGCTTGTGTTCATGGGAGCCTGCATGACCTTTTATAAAAATTGTGCTGCCATTAGATCGATTCGTGAGGCCAATGGGAGAAGGTTTGCCTCCCCTAGGAGGGTTTAGGACCTTCACCCATCTTGGGGACCCCAGAATGACCTGGCGGCTTCGTTTTGGACTGTCTCCAGTTGGTCTTTTAAATTTTTTCTTAATGCCAATCCAGAGCAAGGGAGGCCATAGTCTACAATGGGCCTGGGCAGCATGTACATAAATGATCTTAGTACTCTGTGTGTGGGCCCCCATGCGTCTTCCACTCATTGCTCTCATGACGGACCCCTCTTTGATTTTGTTCGGTCAACCAGGTACTGGACCTCCTTCTGGAAGTAGAGGGTCCAGTCTATCTTTACCCCAAGGTAGAGGTAGTCCATTCCCTGAATTTTCAGACTTGTGCCTTGAACTCTCTGTTACAGAGCCATGGCTTTAGATTTGGCTGCAGAGATCTTTAGTCCTGACCTACAACACTCCTCGGATACGAGGTCCAGACAACGCTGGGCTTTGTTTAGGCAATATGCTCCAGTGGAGATGATAGCAAGATTGT
Source organism: Penaeus monodon (assembly GCF_015228065.2). NCBI lineage: Eukaryota > Metazoa > Arthropoda > Malacostraca > Decapoda > Penaeidae > Penaeus > Penaeus monodon. Next base: position 54,592 of record NW_023660662.1, on the reverse strand, counting down.
CTGCATAGGAGATGATCTTGCACCCCACTGGGAGGTTTATGCTGAGGATACAGGACATTAATGTGTTAAAGAGGGCTGGACTGAGAACCCCACCCTGTGGCGTTCCATTCTCTAGTGGCATGTGCTGTGATAGGTGACCTTGGAATTTGACTCTGGCTGTTCTATTCCTAAAGTAGTCACATATCCAAGCCAAGAACTTACCTCTGATTCCTTTTTGGATCAGGCTCTCCTGAATGGCAAGAGGACTTGCCAATTCAAAAGCCTTCTCCAAGTCAAGGAATACTACCCATGCTTATTGTGCTCAAGAGCGTGGCTATGCTGTGCGCTGTGCTCATGCCCCTGGTGAACCCATGGAGGTGTTCATGCAAGGGTCCCATTTTCCATCGGAGCCGGTTCAAACCATCCTCTCAGTCATCTTGGCCAGACAGCTGAAGAGAGAGATGGGGTGGTACTTCCCTGACTCTTTTGGTTTAGGGATGGGAACTATGATAGCCCCCTTCCAACTCTGGGGTAGAGTGGAAGTTTCCCAGGACTTGTTGATGAGTTGCAGGAATGCAAGCTCACTTACTAGTCCCAGGTGGGAAATGATGGGGTACGAGATTCCATCAGAGCCCTGGGCTGTGTTACAACTGGCTTTATATGCATTTCTTAGTTCCCTCAGAGAAAAGATAACGTCTGAGTTATCAGGTTTGGCTGCCCTTTCTCTTGTATGAGCAAGTCTGTCTGGTTGTAGGCGTTCTTCTCTTGCCCTCAGTTCGGCCTGGCAGTGTTGCTACTTGTTCTTACAGAGAACTCTGCGCCAGGCTGTTGGCCTCTGACTGGGGGGCGGGTTTCTGGCCTGGTGCCTCATATCCTGCCGCTCGAGGTGGTAGTCAGGGGCCCCATTCCATGCTCTTTGTGCTTGTGGTTTCCGGGGGACTCCCACACCCCCTTAGGGCTAGTTCGGGTTCTTGCCTTGAATTTGGCACTCCGTGTCTGAGGAAAAATCATTTTGGTTTGCCCCCCTTTTTCCCCCCCTTTTTGGGGGAAAAAAACCCCCAGTTTTTGGGGTTTTCTTTTTTTTTTGGGGTAAAAGGCCCCCCCGGGGGTTTTTTTCCCCCCTTTTTTTCTCCTTTTGCCCTTTTCAGTTCCCCGGCCCCCTTGGAAAAGGTTTTTGTTTTCCCCCCCCCCTTTTAACTTTTGGGTTTTCCCTTGAGAGAACTTTTTGGGGGGCGCCCCCCAGGGGGCTGTTGGCCCTCTGGACTGGGGTCATGGGGGGGGCAGGGGCATTCGGGGCGAGGGGGCTGGTAGCTCACTTTGACCCTTGCCAAGCTCTGAAGGGTGGAGGGATCGAGGGACTCACCCCAATTCCCCATGTTTTCCTCCCTGACTCTCTGGCGTTTTCCTTGGCCCCCCTGACCCTCCCTTAGGAGGGCTGGGTTTGTGGGGGTTTCTTTCCCTAGGGAAATGTTTTCGGCCATATTTACCCGTGGTTGACCCCCTAATCTCTTTAAAGTACCAGGCGTTTTGGACCCGGACCAAGGCCGAGTTTTGGGTAGGTAATGAGGCTCCCTCATCAAGGGCATTACAAGCTGGCTTGTAGCACTTCCACATTTCACTTTGGGGGGTTTCATTGCTTCCGGACAGCGGGCCAAGGCGTCTGCAGTTGGCCTTGTCTGTTTTCCATCTTGGATTCGGTCGTGGCATTTCGGCGGGCCCACTATCCATGAGGGAGTTAAAGGTTTTGTGTGGTCCTAGTGACGGTCTATGACCCCGGGCACAGTGGCCCGGGTGAGGTCTAGGGTCCTCCTCTGAAGCTTGGCTCCTGGTTTTTAGGAGAGTGATCTTGGGAAGTCTCAACATGTTGGCTATGTGGGCCCGGATCCCGGGGCCCTCAGGGAGCCAGGGGGAGGTGGTTGGGGCCCCTTTTAAGTCTCCCCTATGATACTCGCGTGTGTTGCGAACACGACCCCCGGTGAGTCTAAGGACTACAGTTTTTGGCCGGCGTACACATTGTACAAATTTTAGGGGACCCCCCGGCCCGGGGAATTCGACGGGAAGAGATTTAAAAATCCCAAAGTGTGGGCATGGCTATTGCGGGGAGGGAATTTTTGCCCACAAGGGTTTCAGGCCTCATTTTGCCCTCAGAATGGCAGCATGAAGAAACCCCCCATAATGGGAAAAGCAAACAGGTTCCACTTTTAAAGTCTCCTGGGAAGACAACCCCTTTTCCTTTTTGGGGGTTTAACCCCTTTGGGGAAAATTTTGCAGAATGCTTTGATTTTGTGCCCTGATGTTACTAGATAATATTACTTTAGAGACATCGTCGATTTGATTGACTATTTCGAGTTGACAACTCCATTGTGAGTCCTCGTGGTTGAGGGGTCTTTTTGGCTGTCAGGCATCCCGGGTCCACGGGGGTGGAGAGCCTTTTTAGCTCTGACTTTGTGTGTTTTGGGTTTTCTCTGTCCAGGCTGTTTTGTGCATTGTTTTTTGCTGGCCCTTTCCCCGGGCAAGGGCAGCTTGTTTGTTCGGTCTGGCACTGAAAACAGCCCGGTTAACCCCTGCCTGTGAGGGATGGCCGGGTTGGAGTGGGGTTGTTTTTGGCCCTTTCCCCGCTTCCTTTCCCTTTAGGATGGACAGTCTTGGTCAATGTCATCAGGCGACCGCGACTGTCTTTTCGGCCTCTTCACTCGTCCTTCCCAAGGCTGTTGCCACTGCGGACCAGCAGTCAGCAGGGTCGACATGTCCCCCCCTCGAGGAGGAGGGTTTTTGCTTTTGGGGAGGGCTTTGATGCTGTTTTAACCCCCTTTTTCCTGGGTTCTCTGCACTTGTGTATTTTGGGGAACTCCTGTTTGTCGGGGATCCCAGTTTCGGGTGGGGGGGGGGTTTCCTTCCTTTTGGAGGTGGGAGGCCTTTTCACTTTTGTTCTTCCCCCAGACATAGGTGCCTGGGGAGGTGTGGGGAACAAAGTTCTGGTCGCTTCTTAGCAACCTCTTGCCGCTTGAGGGCCGCCTTTTACCTGACAGAGCAAGCCAGGCTCCAGGCATGATGCCTCTTGGCACAGTTGGGACATTTGGCTGTTGTGTCCCTTTTTTCTTCCTTGTAGGCCTTAATGCACACTTCAGTGCTGTGTGCCTTGCTACAGACACCACATTTAGGCTTGGCTGTGCAGCTAGCCTGGTAGTGTCCATACTTTTGGCACTTGAAACACGAAGTGGATCGGGGACGTAATTCGAAAGTGGTAGGTACCCTAGTTACCCAGATCAAGGGTAGAGGTTGGGGTTCCCTTTTCATGGTCACCAGGACTTACCTGGTTGGAGTCTTCCCCTTCGACATTCGGGAAGCCTCCACGATCTGTGGGTGTGTTGCAATCACCTCCACATCATATGAGACTGAGAAGCCAAGTAGCACTGTCTTGACTCTCTTTTCCTTGGGATTCAGTGGTGAGACGCTCACTTTCCTCCCATCTTTTAGCTCCTTCGTTTCCTGCAGGAAACAAAGGGTGGCTTGATCTTTGGGCATGATGATTATGCCCTGATCTCGCGCAACCCGGATTGACAACCAGATTTTGTGTTGGCTCTCCAATGCCCTGACCATTTGGTAGGCATTGTCGAAGCCTTCGGGTTTGACTGGTACTTTGAATTGCGGGAAACGCCTTGGGAGACCAGACTCTCCCTCAGAGTCGGTCTCCGGCCTCGGTCGTTTCGCCCCGGCCTTTCGGCTTTGGCTTGCTCGTCGGGGCACAGCTGTTTGGTGGTTCAGCTGGTGCTCCCGGTTCGTCAGGGGTCGTCTGAGGGTCAGAGGCCTTCCTGGGGTGGGTGGGGCCGGCAGACGAGAGTCCATCTGTTGGATGATCTGGTGGACAGACATATTTTTACATGGTTTTTCAGTCTTGTCCACCATCTTGGCAGCAGGCATGACAGTGTCATCCTGTGCTCAGGGTTATCTTTTGCCACCTGGAGGCACGTATGGCTTCAGGGTGGCTGCTGTGGTCTGGGCCTTGCACGGGTCTTAATCATTAGCATCTATCTGTGTTTTTTTTTTGTTTGATTTTCCATGCATTTGGTCAGTGCTTCATCCACTCACGCCCCCACCCACCACGGAGTCCAACAAGGGGAAGCTGATTGTTAGAACCAATGTCTAACAGCAACAGGGGTGATGTGTGGATATACGCAGTCAATTAGCGGCATTCACGGACAGTGTGAGTACCAACGGCAGCATGACTGCTTGACCCTAGCTTCCCGAGGGAGACCAGCCGATTGACCTGACCGGGCCACAATCAGGCCGCCTGTCTTGCTGGAATAGAGGACCAAAGAGGCGTGTTGCTAGCCGCAGGGCGTACTCATTCACGGCATCGCTCAACCTCCAGGCTCCCGTCTCCCAGCGCACAAGGCTGCCACGCATGGCAAACGTGTGAATAGGTGTGATCTCCTGGGGGGAGACCAGAGGGGATGCCCTTCCACCTACAGGACATCATTGTTGGGAACACTTTTGCTCCTCCCTCAGTGAAGAAGGGAGCTCTTTTACTTTTTCCAGGCAGTTCCTCTCCATCCCTCAGAGAGGACCTGTACCTTTTTCAAAGTGAATCCCTCCTGTCTCTGAAACACCCAAAGGCTGTTTCACCTCAGTGAGTGAAGAGGAGGGTCCTGCACCTGTTCCAGAAAGTTCCTTCATCCCTCTGAAACAGCCAACCACAGACTATTTCATCACAGTGAGGGAGAGAAGCTAACTTTTATCCAGGCAGTTCCTATGGCAGAACCGGAAGTTAGTGTTCTGTCTAGCGGCAGCTATTTAGACAGAACCAGATCCTGAAAAAGTGAGGGGCTCCTACATGCCTATCGTTCCTATGCGAAACAGAGAGAGTGGCAGTCATCAGATGGTCTGCCAGACCAGTCCCTAGCAAATAGAATGGCAACTCTATGCACACCGTAAGGCAGGCCCTCTAAGGTCCCCCAGACACACCCTCCCCTGCGGCAGGTAAAGGTCTGCCCACGTCCGAGCACGTGCCCGAAGATGGGGTCCAGTTCACCAGAAGGTATGCACAGAATTATCCTAATGCCGAAAATTCGTATAGGAAAGAATAGGCTCGATGGCACGAAGCTACATGCAAACACATAGCATCGTGGCAGCAAACAAGGGGGGGGGGGCGCGTCACCGTCCGATAATGCGTAAGAGCCAAGGCCGAAATTGCATTGGGCTGGGCACGGTACATCTCTTTAATCCGCCCATGCATAAGCCTCCAGACCGAGAGGTCATAGTGGCTCTCTTGGCATTATCTGGCTTGGCGCCACCCGCTGCGCCCCGTTGAGCGCCTTTGCCGGTATGGTCTTCCCTTCGCTCTGGATCACCCAAGTAAGGCCCGATTCACCGCAGGGAGAGAAGAGAGGAGAGTCCTTCCAAGTCACCTAGCGATGGATTTGCGAATTTCTGGCTTCGCCGCTGCCGATGTCCACTTAAGCTCTCTTAGACGCAGCACATCAGAGGGCATCATGAGGTCTGCCTCGTACAGGGTTCACATGTTGCGTCGCCTCAAGTCCCTTGGCGTTCCACTCCCCGGGGCTTCACAGTGTAAAAGGTACAAATTTAAAAGGAAAGTATTGGTAATAAGGAGAAGGAGAAAGTTAGTTTTCCAGAGGCAAAGTGACGTGCCCATGTGCTATTTGCACAGCCAGGTAAGTTCTTTGCTTCAGTTCTAGCCAATCCTCCTTCCCACCAACCCTTGCCCTCCAATGCTTCTTCCAACACACACTCTGCCACTTTCTTTAACCCTCAGTCGGAAATTGCTGACACTGCCTCTGGTGAGTTGTTCCACCAGAAACGGAGTAGGAGTGAGGGGTCTATTGAGGAGACTCCTCCTCCCAAAGTAAGGTCTTTGGAGCCAACATTTAAGGGCTCCAGAGGCCTCAACGGTGACAGCTCCAGCTGCCCCACATCCACAGGGGCCTCTGCTGCTAGGCAGAATGCCCCTGAAGAAAAGGCTCAGGCACGCCCTTTGCCCAGGCAAAGGAATCCTGAGCCTGTCCCAAAAGACTCCAGCTGCCACAACATCCACAGGGGCCTCCGCTGCTAGACAGAATGCCCCTGAAGCAAAGGCTCAGGTCTGCTCTTTGCCCAGGCAAAGAAATCCTGAACCTGTCCAAGGGAAACCTGTGGAAACTAGCCCCACAGGTAAACAACTATTAAAAAGGTACTCCCAGGATCAGGGAAAAGGGACAGCCTAAAGTGTGGGGCCCAAACCTTGACCACGGGTGCTGCCAAACACATTATGAAGAAATAATATAAAGAACTGGATACCCTAATCCAATGGAACTGTCAGGGAAATTTCATGCAAAATGGGAAGAACGAAATTTCTGATAGCTTCATATAATCCATTTTGTGTATGTCTACAAGAGATTTTGACCAGGGAAAATCATCCAATTTCCCTGAGAGGATTCCAAATTCAAGCCCATTATGGGAACTTTGACAATGGACCTCATGGAGGAGTAGCAGTAATGGTACGTCAAGATATTCCCTTCCAGGCCATCCACCTGCAGAAGGTGAAGGCTGTGAGAATAGGCTTGACACGACCTTACACTGTTGCATCCATCTACCTTCCTCCACATAATCTCAACATAGATGATTTGGAAGATGTACTTGGGCGGTTTTGCCAAACATCCTTTTCTACTCTTGGGAGATTTCAATGGTCGGCATCACCTCTGGGGAGACACTTTGTGCAACCCTCGAGGAAGGGCCTTGGAGTCCTTGTTCTTAAGAGTAGATGCAGTTTTACTGAACAGTGACACTCCCACACATTTCCAAGTTCAAACTGGGACATTCTCCAATATAGACCTATCAATAGGCTCACCTAATTCACAATTGAACTTCATTTGGCAGGTTATAGGATGTGGATAATTCTATTTCGGGTACCAGTGGACCACGTGGCTGTTTTCCACGTGGAGCAATCAGTGTAGCAGACGGAGCCAGTGACCTCACCTCGCTCTCCCCCCATGTTTCCTGCAGCTGCTGCTACCACTCCTAAAGCTGGAACGGTCACTACTTATACCGAGAATGACCTAGGCCTCAGAGAGTTCGTGCTAAGCTACCACTGTGCTAAGGTCAGCCCTCGCCTCCCTCCGGGTGGGCTGACCGTGACCTCCGCGCGGCCCGATAACCCGTATAGCTAAACATGTCGTCTTCTTATACTGCGTGGTGTCAACTCTCAGAAATAAAGAGTCAAGCCGTTAACAAGTATAACTACCCTCTGTTCGCCACTGTACTAAGGATGAAAGCCTTTTATACAGGTCATGGAAGACTTACATGGAAGCGACCATTTTCCAATAATTTTGGAGGAGGTGAATGGTATTCCAGTCAATGGAGTGCAGAGATGGCGACTTGAACATGCAGAATGGAATCTTTTTAGATCAACTGCAGTATTGCAAGGATCTGTTAATGATTTCCAGTGTGTCAAGATGCTTTTAAAAATCACCTTCACATCACGAATTCATCTTGCAGCAGAAGCATTCTTTCCCCAAAAGCACCCGGACAGTACCGTCGACCTCCAGTACCATGGTGGTCTGATGAATGTCAACAAGCGTCGGCAAGGAAAACTGCATTAAGGCAGTTGAAACGACCGCCCCAGCATTGTAACCTTGATCAGTTACAAAAAGACCCGAGCCAAGGCCAGG
>NW_023660662.1:15834-41846 GCF_015228065.2 Penaeus monodon | reverse complement strand
GGGGGGCCCCCCTGATAAAGGGAAAAAAGGGGGAAAAAATGTTGCTGATTTTCTCCTCTTGGTGTGTCACCCGTTTCCCGGGTTCCCACTATCCCTCTGCAGAAGCCACGCACATGAAAATTTTCCTCAGATAATAAAATCCATCGGCACCAAATTTTGATGGCTGAAACCATTCAGGGGGCCATCGATGAAAGTTGCTAATCGCTGCCCTCATATCTTAAAGTGTCGTAGGTGGTGAAGGTCAGTTCCTGTAATGCAAAGCCTTTGAGAGATGGTAATTTGCTACAAATGGACTTTGGGTTTCTTTTCTCCCGGGATTTTGACGATGTGTCTGACGCTCTGAAATTTTTAAAAAAATTTTAAAATTGCAATAAAAAGCACCCATTTACCCCCTCGTTCGTTTTGTAAAATCCGGCTTTACCCCAATTGTCTAAGTCAATGGGAAAAACTCATGCCCTAAACGTGGTAACGATCCCAAATCTCTTGAAGAGAATGTCAAAATTAAAAAACCCATGTTTTCGGTGTTTTTACTCCACTGGCTAGAAAATTTTATTTCTTATAAATGAAACGAGTTTCTCCCGAATTAAATATTTTTCACCCGCCAAATGTCGGGGGGTGGTAGTCACTAGTATTTGGAAAAATGAAAATAATAATAGTAATCCTTTGGGGGAGAGAGCGAATCAAGTCTAACTTTTTTACATTCCATCTTTTTAATCCAGCCGACCGAAAAACACATCCGCTTGAGGATGCCCCAAAAACGTTTCGGAAAGATATGTTTAATATTTATTTTTAATATCTAACAGAGGATTTTTTTTTTTCACAAAATCTTACAAAGAAAGAGCTCAAAAAAAAAAAAAATAAAAAGAAACACAAAAAAATAATAAACATCGAATAGGTAGTTTTTAACTAAATCAAAATTGTTATAATTACTACCCTTTGGATCAATGAAAATTTTTATTTAGTAAAATTTTTTCACCCGAAACCCATGAGCTCAAAAAAAAAAAAATGTACGGTTTTTAAAAATAATAGAAATTAAACCCTCCCTATTAGATTTGATTTTCATAAAATAACTCACAAACTCCTCCAATTGTTTTGGAATTAGGTATGTTTCTGGTTTTCTCGGATTTTTTTTTTAAACAAATATTGAAATACGAACCTTAATAGATAACATGATACTGCTTCTAGTAGCTATTGACGTTTACCTCACTTGAAATTATATGTTTTGGATATTTTTTAATGTCTCTTTTCCTAGGGTGTCTTTAACTTATTGAACATAAAGTATATTTTTACGAATCAGAAAAAAAGAAAATTATTTTTGGTTCTTTGATATTTTAAAAAAGGAAAAAACAATCTCATTTTGTATTTTGATACTTATTTTTTAAAAGACTTCCAATAAATTTTGGAAAAAAAAAAATATCCTTTTTTTTTTTTTTTTTTTTTTTGAAATTTGTATTTTTAAAAATTTTAGAAAACGAAGAAATTTTGATTCAGAAAATGGAAATTGATTATTAATTTTATGACATAATACCACTGTAGGTAGAGGGTGAAGTTATCTTTAAATTTGTTAACAGTTCATAGAGTTTGACGAATAAGTTTCGGAAACAAATGTTCTGTATTTTTTCGGAAATATTTATTTCAACATTGGGCTAAGGTGTAATACTTTGAATCAAATAGTAAAAAGTTATATTCTAAACATAAGATTACTGTATGTAGAAAAGAGGGTCGTTATAGTAACTATTCCGTGTGAATTTTCACTGGGTTAAAGAAAACATTAATATAAGTTTTTTGTAACATCTTATTCGAATTGAATCACAATCTCTTTCTATACAATCAATTTTTTTATTTATTATTTTTTTTTTTACAAAGATCATGGAGACAAAAAAAGTTTCTGTACTTCTCGGGAAAGATTATGTTACAGAAAGATTATTACGAAGATCGAAAAGACATAACGCTTGGTAAAAAAATGCTTTACAAAGATCTTTCACTAATTTTTTTTTTTAAAAAAAAATGTTTTTCTATCCTCCTGGGCAGAGTTATTTCAAAAAATTATTCTGTGTTGACTATTCACTTAAGTTAAAGAAAAAAAAATTATACAAATCTGTAATGCCTTCTTTTAAATAGAATCACAATTCTTTTCTGTATAATCAGTGCTTCATAAAATTTTGATTTTACAAAGATCAATGTTGCTAAAATATTCTTAAAAAAGGGCTTCAATAAATTTAGGAATTAAAAACATTTTTTGATTTTCCCCACAAGGTTTGTTTTGACAATTATGAACATGGTATATAATTATGCTGAATGAAAAAATAGAAAAGTTGTATTATTGAATGCTATTGGATGGTGTATAAAAATTCTTGAGTGTAGAGATGAAGTTAGTAATAGCAAATTTTTCTGTTTCGTTTAACTGAGTTAAAAGAAAAATTGAAATAATCATAAAGCTCTTCCAGTAAGTAAAAAAAAAAATTTTCTGGATTTCTCGGGAATTATTATTCCTGAAATTTTTGAACATCGAAAAAAAAAAATTATACTCAAAAAAAATATATATTATTCTTCACAAAGATTTTCCAATAAATTCTGAAAACAAAAAAATATTACTGCATTTCTCGGGAAGTTTCTGAACCCCAAATATACTCAATGCTTGTCTCTAGGCCATCGAAAATATATAATAATGGAATCAAAACTTTAAAAAATGTTATATCGTATTACTGACCATGTCTTTTCATATGATAAAATATTCTTCACACAGATCAATATTTATCCAAAGTTTGGGAAACAAAAAGGTTTTTGTATTTTTTTGGAAAAGATTTTTTTTCAAACGCCGAAAAAGTATGATTATGCGAATAATAATTAAAAAAAAACTATGGTATATTACTGAACAATGTTGCATAATACAACGTAATTATGTTTGTGTTGACTGTTTAGTTACAAAGATCTTCCAATAACTTCGGATATTTAATTTTTTTTTGCATTTTGAGCATCGAAAAGATGAAATTTTTCCCGAATCAAATATGAAACGATATATGATTTCTATTCATATGGCCAATGTTGATTAAACACTCTCCACCCAAAAATCTTCCCAAAAAGTTTTGGGAAACTTCGTCTCTGCTTTTTTTTTTTTTTTGGGGGGGGGGATTTTTACAACAACATTTGAGCATTTAGAATTTTTAATATTTTATTTATGCTGAATAAGAAATGAAAAAATTATATTTTAATTTAAAATCTCTTTTTTTTGTTCATGTGAAACATTTTCTTTAGAGAGTTTTCCAAAATTTCTGAAATAAAATACATTTTGTTATTATCTATTTTTTTTTGGGGTTTTAAAAAAAAAATTAATTTATGATTACAGATATCAAAAAAGGAGCAGTGTAAAAAATAATTTTAGAGATACGAAAAGACAGTTTTTTGCAAAAAAAAAAAAGGTCGATAGCACAAAAAATATTATCACGTACAAGAAAAAAAAAAAAAACACAAAAACGAAGAAAAATATTTTGATGATAAGATTGTTCTAAATCTAAGCAGTGCAAAAGATTTAAGATGTTTCGATATGCGAGAGAAGAAAATTGGTGGAAAAAAAAAAGTTGATCTAAGTACAAGAAAAATTTCCAGATACAAGAAAAAAAGTTAACACAAAAATACAAAAAAGTGAAAAATATTTTCCCTGATGTGTTTTTTTAAAAATGAGTGCATAAAAAAAAAAAAAAAAGGAGAAGAAAGTTTTGCTTAAAAAAAAAAAAGCGAAGTAATTTTTTTTTTTTTTTTTTTTTTTTTATGATATAAAAATATAAAAGTTGACAAAAAATTTTATGGAAAGGGGAATTTCGACGATATGGGGGATCTAAACATAAAACACAGAAAAAAAAAAGTTCTAGATTCGTAGGGTTGCCGTGAAAATAAAGAATTCGATCTAAAAATGAGCAGCACAGAAAAAAAAAAAAAAAAAAAAAAAAATGTTTCGTTGATTGAGAGAAGAAAGTTTCTACTGGAAAAAAAAAACGTCGTTTAAAAACTAAAAAATATACAAGAAAATTTTTCCATGATACAAGAATTAAAAGGTTCACCAAAAAATACAAAGATGAAAAGATTTTTCGATGAAAAAGAGTTTTTGTCTAAAAAATGGTAGCACGAAAAAAAAAAAAATTTTTGATGATTGAGAGAAAAAAAAAATTTTTGTGCAGAAGAAAAAAACGAGTAGTACAAAGAGATGTTTCCGATACAAAAAATAAAAGTTGAACACAAACAATATAATAAAAGGGAAATTTTCATTTTACGAGCGATTAAAAATGAGAAAACACAAAAAAATAATGTTTCTATGTTTCGAGAGAAAAAAAAGTTTTGGAAAAATAAATTTGTAAGCAAAAAAAGACAGACAGAAAAAAAATTTTTCCCTTTGATTCGGAAAAGAAATTTTGTGGAAAAAAAAAATACATCGATCTAAGTAGAAATCAAAAAAACATATATAAATTTGAGATTCTAGAGAAGAAATTTTTTGCTGTGAAGACAAAAATCGAAGTTACAAAAAAATTTTTTCCATGATATAAAAATAAAAGTTGCACAAAAAACATATATATAAAAGGGAATTTTCGATGTTACGCCCTGATCATAATAACACAGAAAAATATATTTGAATATTCGAAAGAAGAAAAGTTTGCTGCTGAAAAAAAGTTCAATCAAAAATTAGTAGCCAGAAAAAAAAATCGATGATATGAAGAAGAAATTTTCTTTTTGAAAATAAAGTTGTAAATTAAAAATATGATAGTCAAAAAAAGATGTTTAAATAATCAAAAGAAAGGTCGATTTATTAAAAATAAAGAAAGATTTCATGATAGAATTGATCTAAACTAACCCAGCAGAAATTGTTTCATTTGATCGAGAGAAAAAAGTTTAATTTTGGGGAAAAAAAAAAAACGTTGACTAACTATGTATATAAAAGAAGATATTTCCAGAAAAAAAAAATTTAAAAAAAAATTTAAATTAATATAAAGAAAGTTTTTTTGATTTTGTCTAAAAAAGAGCAGCACCAAAAAAAAATTTTTTAATGATTCGAGAGAAAAAATTTTGCTGCAAAAAAAAAAAAAAGTTTCCATGGTGCAAAAAATACAATTGAAAAACCAAACATATTGTGAAAGGGTTTTAAATAAAACGAGGATCTAAAAAGGGGCAAACAAAAAAATATTATTTGGAGCTTGGGGAGAAAAAGAAAGTTTGTTTGGAAAAAAAAGTAGCAATCTAAAAAATGGCAGCCCAAAAAAAAAATCGATATAAAATTTGATCTAAATCTGAGCAGTCAAAATGAGTTTCGATGATTGGATAAAAAAAAATGCTAAAAAAATCTGACAAAAAAATTAACGAAAATTAAAATGAAGAAAAAAATTTTTATGACAGTATTTTATCAAAAAAAGGAGCAGCCTGTTTTTTTTTTTTTTTTTTTTTTTTTTTGGGAAATTCGAGAGAAAAAATTTTCTATTGAAAAAGATCTAAAAATGAAAAATACAAAAAAAAAAAATTTTCGATGATCAAAAAAAAAAAGCTGACCCACAAAGGAACAAAGATAAATCGATGATACGATTTGATCTCAATATGAGCAGTGCAGAAAAAAAAAAACGATGACAGGAAAGAAAAAAAATTTTTCTGTTAAATAAAAAAAAATGATTAGATATTAGTTTAAGAAAAGATTTTCGATGAAGAGTTGTTTAAAAAAGTGGCAGCATAAAAAAATTTACTGCTTAAAAATGTTTTTGACTAAATTGAGCATACAGAAAAAAAATATTTCGAATATGAAAGGGAAGGTTTTATTTTATAAAAAAAAAAGTATCGACCAAATTTAAAAAAAAAAATAAATGAATAAAAATACAAGATAGGAATTTCATGATACATATGATCAAAAAAATGAGCAGCAAAAAAAAAAAAATGTTCGATGAGGAGGTTGCCCCCTGAAAAAAGGAGTTGATCTAAAAATGAGCGCACAAAAGATGATGGAAAAAAAATAGTAAATCAAAAAAAAGGAGCATCAAAAAAAAAAAAAAATTTTTCGAGATTCGAGAGAAGAAATTTTACGCTGAAAAAAATTAGTCTAAATTGAAAGTACAAGAAAATTTTTCGAAGCAAGAAAAAATATGACACACAAGTACAACGAAGAAAGATATTCCTAATACAAGGATTATAAAACAGCACTGAGAAAAGTATCGTCTACGAGAAAAAAGTCTGTGCTTAAAAAAAAAAAAAAAAAAAAAAAAAAAAAAGTAGTTGTTTAAAAAAAAAACACCAGCACAGAAAAAGTTTAAATGAATAAGAGGGGAAAATTTTATTGAAAAAGCATCGGTTTAATATCAGCAACATAGAAAGAAAATTTTTCGATGATTCGAGACGGGGAAAAATTGCATTAGAAAATTTAAAAGTCGATCTAAAAAATGAGTAGTATACAAAAAGATAAATCGACGATACAAAATAAATAAAACGGTAAAGAGGTTGTATCTTGATCAAAAAATTTAACAGTACAGTTTTTTTTTTTTTTTTTCCGATGATTCGGAAAAAGAAAGTATGCGCTGAAAAAAAATAATTTGATCTAAAGCGAGCAGCACAAAAAAAATTTCGTTTTAATTAAAAAAGAAGAAATTTACTTGTAAAAATTAAAAAATTTTCTTCAAAATTTTTTTCCTATTATTTTTGAAAAAAAAAAAAAAAAGTTTTTGATTTATTCAGGAAAGGTATTTCCCGACAAGTTTTTGAAGATCAAAAAAAATACATTTATACTGAGTCAAAATACGAAAGAAACACAATCTCTCTTTTTATGGACTACAGTAGATAAAGTATATTTCACAAAGATCTTCCAGTAAGTTCAAAAGAAAAAAAAAAAATTGTACTTTCTTGGGTAGGATTATTTCAACAAGCTATATCATTGAATACTGTTGCACATTACAAATATGGGGTAAAGGTGGGGTTTTAGTTTGTTACAACAGGTATTCCGTGTTGGCTATTTACTTTAAAATACCTTCCAATAATTTTCGGATACAAAAAAATGATTCTGCATTTTCTCGGGAAGAATAAATTTCAACAAGTTCTTGAACATCGAGATATGGAAGGGAAACAAAAACCTCATTATATATATTCAACACTTGGTAAAAATATTTTCACAATAAGTTTCAGAAACAAATATGTGTGCGTTTTCTCGAGAAAATTTATTCAACAACTTTGAATGTCGAAAATGTATATTTATGCTAAATAAAAAAATAAAGAAGAATTATACATGTTACTCAACCTGTGGGACATTATTCTATATGTAGAGATAAAGTTGGCCAAAACAATTATTTCATACTATATATTTATTTACACAGGATATAAAAGATGTTTAGATCAAGATTTTGAATATAGCAATACCATCTTTTTGATACGGTCAATGCTTGATAAAATATTCTTCATAAAGAACTCGAAATAAATTTCGGGAACAAAAAATTTCTTTGGATTTACTTGACAAGGTTTATTTCGACACATTTTTTGAACATGGAAACTGTATGTGTAATTATGCTGAATGAAAAACATGAAAAAGTCGTATTTGCGAATCCTTTTAGATTATACTACTAAATGTATTTCTACAAGTTTTGAACATCAAAAAGGTATGATTATGCGAATCAAAAAAATGGGAAAGTTATATCACCGAATCCTTTTTTATGATACTGCTGAGTGGGAGAAGAAATTAATTTAAGCAACTATTCCATGTTGACTATCTATTTGAGTTAAAAGAATAATAACTATGAAGACTTTCCAAACAAAAAAATGTTTCTATATTTTCTCGAGAAGGAATATTACAACAAGTTTTGAATATCGAAAAAATATTCATACTGGGAAACAGAATATGAGAGAAATACATATGGTCAACACTTTATAAAATATTTCTCACAAAAAATTTCCAATGAAGTTTGGGAATAAATTTTCTTTGTATTTTCTCAAAAAATTTTTTTTTCGGCGTTTTATACATCGAAAGTGTATATATATAATTATGCTGAATAAAAAGAAAATAATGAAAAAGTTTGTTTATCCAATTCTTTATAAATACTACTGAATAAGAAATGAGGTTACTATGCAATAATTCATTGTTGATTTTTTTATAAAAGAAAAATCTAAAATAATTATGGAGATCTTACGCTAATAACTGAAAGGAATATTTATGTACATTCTTCGAAAAAGGATTATTCCAAGAAGTTTTGAATGTCGAAAAAATATATTTTTGTTAAACTATAATATGAGAGAAATGCAATGTTTTTTTTTGCAAAAAGATCTTCCAATAAATTCGGAAACAACAAACCTGTTTCTGCATTTTCTCAAGAAGGTTTATACCAACAAGTTTTTGAAACACAGAATAGATATCTTTATAGTTCTTCTATATGATCAGCAGCGCTTGATAAAATATATATCACAGAGATCTTTCAATAAACTGTAGAAACAATATGTTTTTGCTTTTTCTCGGGATGATTTATTTCGACAAGTTTTTAAACATTGAATATATGATATGTACATTATCTATATGGATCAAAATATGAAACATACAAACTCTTTTTTTATATTCGCTCTTGATAAATATTCATCGCAAAGATCTTCCAATAAGTTTTGAGAACAAAACTGTTTTTACGTTTGCTCAGAAATTTTTATTTTGGCAATTTTTGAACATCGAAAAAATGACAATTATGCTGAATCCAAATATGAAACGTATTACATTACCGATTCGTATTGCATAATACCACTGTAATTATTCTGTGTTGGACCATCTATTCAAAATTATTTTCCAAATATGCTTCCCGGGTGCAAAATATTGTTTCGCCGGCCGCCTCGTCCTCTTTTTGCCACCAAACACAAGGCAGTCTAGGGGAGACGGCGTGCTATTCACAGGGTCGTCAACACTGAACAGCTCCAAGAGGCACGAGCACCACAGCGTCCAGAACACCACGAGGGGAAACGCCAAGTGGCGAGGTAGGGCACGAAATAAACACAAAAGACAGTCTTTCCTTTATTTACACTAGTTATTTCCCCGGGAACCTTTTCTATAGGCACAAACGGGGGGGAAACCAGCATGTCACACGCACGATACAGCTTAAAAACAGGGCAACACAACGTTTATAGGTAAAGGGCACACACGAGGTTTCACAGGAGCAGCACCCAACCCGCTCTCGGCGTTCCTCCGCCCTCCGCCACACCGCCTCAGTTTCCCCAGGCCCCTTTCATGTTAACACATTTTTTCGCACAGAGACAAAGGCCCCACGGGCTTTAGAAAATTTTTCTGCTTTTTCTGGGAAGTTTGTTTTCAGCATTTTTTTAAAAATTTAAATAGATATAATCAGCTAAGCAATCATATGGGTTTTAATTTAATTGTTATAAAATAATTATATATATATATATATTAAATTATTATAATATAAAATATATACTTAAATCTCTTTTTTATTGGTAAGTTGAAAAATATTTTTTTACCTATTTTCCCCAAGATTTTTGGGGAAAAAAAATTATATAATATTTTGGGGGAAAATTATTTCGACAAATTTGAACATCGAAAATGAAACCAAATGCTGAATAAAAAAAGAAAAAAAAAAATGTAAATATTTTTTTACTGTGTAGGAGAGATGAAATTAGTGATATCGATTATTCCCTTTGGACTTTTTTTTAAAAAGGGCCCTTAATAACTTTCGGAAAAAAAGATTGTTTCGATTTTTTTCTTTTTGTTTCTTTGACGAGGTTTATTTCGAAAAATTTAAATAAAACTACATGCATAATTATGTGAATAAAAAAAGATAGTCCCGAACCCTTTTCATGGATATACTGAATGTAGAGAGGGTTTTAGCTATGGGAATTTTTGAAATCGAAAATATTCATAATGTTTTTTATGATAAAACCCCGGGGAAAATATTCTTCAGAAAGAAAGATTTTTCAGAAAGTTTCGGGAATAAAATTTTTTTAAAAATTTTTTTTTTTTGACAAGGTTCATTTATAAAAATTTTTGGATCATTGAAAAGTACAATTTGGGGAATCAAAAAAAAAGAAGTTATACCTTTGACGAATGTCTTAAAGTAGAGTAATGTTAGCTAAACAAATTTTTGAACTCGAAAATTTTCAATATAATATAATATATAATATTATATAAAAATATATATATATTATATATAATGCACGCCAGGGGTCTTTGTCTCGGCAAAAACATTGTAACATGAAGGGACCGGGGGAAAAACATGACGCAGCTGGCTGGGGGGGAGGAGCGGAGGGAAAAAAGCCTGGAGGACGCAGTGGGTGCTGTCCGTGAAGACCGGTCGCCTTGGACGGGATAAACTTTGTTCCCCTGTTTAAGGCATCTGCAGGTGACATGCTGGTTTCCCCCTGTTGTCCCTATAGAAAAGTTTTTGGGTAAAAATTTGGTAAATAAAGGAAAGACTGTCTTTTTGTGTTTTTTTCGTCCTCCCTCCCCAGGGGCGTTCCCCGTGGTTTTGGGACGTGTGGTGCTCGGCCCTTTTGGAGTGTTCAGGTTCAGCCCCTGAATAACACGCTTTCCCCTACCTCCCGGTTGGTGGCGAGAGACGAGGTGGTCGGCGTAAAAAAATGGGTCAGGAGCGGGTTTGGTATTTGATCAGGAGAGCACGATTTATCATGTAGCCAAAGAGGGCGGAGCCAGTAAGGAGGCTAGGAGAGGAGGCACGAGTGAGGTGAAGCCGGCCAGAACTGATCACTGCATGCGGCCCGGTAGAGGGAGGAAAGGCCAAGGGAGAAGAGAGGCAAGAGGGCACACGGGAGGGCCCCACTCGCGAGATGCGGAAGGGAAAGGAGAGGAACGTTCTGCGCCTGGAGGCTACAGAGCAACTGCACTGTGAAGAGGAAACTCAGCAGTACACCGAAAAGGGCCCGAACAGCGTGAAAGGGGAACGATGGGGGAGGTGCAGACTTAAAGGGGCGAGGTTCAGGGCCTGAGGAGGAAGTGAAGGGGGAAAAGGGGGCTACAAGGTAGAAAAACGTTGCAAGCAGAGAAGCAGACGGGGTTCGGGAAAACAGATGCCAGAGGGTCAGATTACGGGGTCTGTGGCAGGAAACCCCGGGCCTCGCAGCGTCGGTCGAGCCCGTGGTCGTGCAGAAGGGGGGGCCATTGGGAAACCGCTCCCTTGGTATGGGGGCTGCAAACCCGGACCGGAACCCGCCTCGTTTCCTCCCCACCCCCTTTTTCCCCCCCCCCGGGGTGTTAGTTACCCCACCGTTTCACCCTGCAGACCCCGGCCTCCCGAATTCTGTGAGGGTAAACCAGTGAGTAGACGGGAAGGGCCCGGGAGGCATATGTTGCCCAATTTTAAAGCTGGCATTGCCCCGGGCGGGCCGGAAGGAAGGCCGCAGCTGGGAACAGGTAAGGGCCCGCGGTGGAAGTTTGGGCATTGCCGGGGACCCAACAGGCCCTTACACCAGCTGGCAAAGGCTTTGAAACGCCCTTTTGGGCACCACCCCAGGCGGGTAATCGGGCCCCCTTTAAGAAGGGACCCTGAGCGTGGCGAGACACGTCCGGGCGCATGAGGGAGGCGCGGGGAAGGAGGTCGTACCCCGGGCTGGGAAGAGATGATTGTGGTCCTGGCCCCCGATTTTTTTTGTTTATGCTTTTCGGACCAGAGCTGCAAATCTACGCAAGCAGGGAACCTGAGGACCTGAGGTGGTTGGCGAGGGACCTTTGGGGTCGAGGGTTTGAAGGCAACCAGTGGCTGAGCCCCGCTGCAAGCCCGACAGACCTGGGCGGAAGGATAAAGTGGAGAAGGTAGCATTTAGGAAAGTGAGCCCGAGCATTTTCCCCAAGGTTGGTTGGGGCTGCGGAAGGAAGGGCCCGAGTAGCAGGTTTGAGGGAGGGGAAAAAGCCTCTCAACCGGCGGTTTAGAGCCTTCCAGGAGTGCTCAAAAGGGCTGTGGAGGATGGTCACCATCGAGTGCATGTCTAAGGTAAGGAAGTGGTATAGGTGGAAAAGGTGGGGAAGGGGGCCCAAACCCAGGTCCTCGGTTCCCCGGGGCCCTACTTTTGGTAAGCTGCCGTCGAACCCGCATGATGAGGTGGAGGGGGCAGTAGAGGGAAGCCATGCCGCCGACCGGGAATGGGGCTGAGAAGTCCCAGGGGGCCTGAAGTTGGCCCCCCCATGCGACTTTTAGATGCACAAAGGACTGTGTGGTTCACGGGGGATTGTGGCAGTCAAGGGACCGTGGAGGCTCATATTGGCGGGGCAGCACGGTGCAGCGCTGCCCGGGTATGGGCGATCTGGACGAGCACGTTGCTGGGCCTTGACACCTGAGCAGAGTAAGGGTTTGTCGACCTTTGGGGGAAATGGTGAGGGGTACGGTTTAAGAGTGCCCTGTTTAATGGGTTTGGGTGTGCAGAGGGGGTTAGCTGGCGACGCACCTTGCCCCAGGGCAGAGTCTAGAATCGGTCGACTGTCAAGAGTATTGTGGGGGTAGAGGGCCTCGGGAGCCATTTAAAACCCGCGCGGTGAGGGTAGCGGTTGGGCGGGGCCCTTTTTGGACCCGGGGAGGGGGGTTTTGTACGTGGGTAGTAACTTCGATAAGGCCCCAAAAGGGGCCCGTGGGGCAAAGCGGGCATTGAAGGAAGTGGAGCACAGAAAAAGTCGTCGAGGAGCAAGGAGTTTGGTTTGGGGGGCCGTTGCCCGACTTCTCGAGGACTTGGCCACCCGGGTGTGCGTTACCAGGGCGGAAGCTACTTCTGGGGCCATGGGGAAAAAGAAGATGAAGTTAGCCCCAGTAGGGCGATGAGGGCGGGCAGACGTGACCGAGAGAGGACGAGATTTTGGGCGGTGAGGGGGGGGATGCAGCAGATGTCAATGGGGACCTGAGCCCGGCTTTGGGAAGAGATAACCCTCTGGGTGCCAGCCAACTACCCCTGCCCCCACCTCCCGAGAGCCCCAGCGAGAGCGAAAAAAGCCCACTGGATGATTTTTTTGTTTCTGAGAACGTTTTTTTAAATTTTTTTGTAGTTTTTTTCGTTTAGATATTTCAGAGCAGACGGGGGTCTGCTTGATAGGGGGGGATAGTGTCAGCCAGTGGGTCTTTGTTCTGTGCCGAAAAAAGTGTTTAACATGAAGGGACCCCGGGGAAACTGCGCAGTGGCTGTGAGCGGAGGAGCGGAGGAAAAAGCCCAGGGAGAGACGCAGTTGGGTGTGTCTGTGAAGACCCCGTGTCAGCCCCGTGCCCGATAAACTTTTGGGCCCCGTTATAAGTGCATCGTGGTGGGCATGCGGGTTTCCCCCCGTATTGTGCCCATAGAAAAGTGTAGGGTTTTAAATTTTGGGAAAAAAGGAAAGACGTCATTTTGTGTTTTTTTCATGCCTGCCTTCAGGGGCGTTTCCCCCCTGGTGTTCTGGGGACGTGGGGGCCGGTGCCCTTTTTAGCTGTTCAGGTTTAGACCTGTGGGGGTAAAAAACGCCGTCTGCTAGACTGCCTTTTGGGGTTTGGGGCAGGGACGAGTGGCCGGCGTAACAATATAAAAATATAAAAAAATAATATTATATTTTAAAAGTGGTTTTAATGAAAAAAGTGAGAGAAATACAAAAAGTCTTTATAGATAAATCTTTATAAATTTCTTTACAAAGATCTTTCCGTAAGTTTGGGGGTTAAAATGTTAACGTTTTTTTTTGACAAGGGTTTTTTCTACAAAATTGGAAAATCAAAAAGCAATTAGCGGAATACAAAAAATGAAGTTTTTATCACCGAATCCTTTGATGTAATGGCCCGAAAAGAGAGAAATTAGTTTTAACAATTTTTCCCTGGGGACTATCTCTTTGAGTTTATAGAAAAAAAAAAATAGGGGATTTCCAAAAAAGATTTTTTAAAAAAAAAAAAAAAAATCACATTTTTTTTGGGAAATATTATTAAGTAAGTCTTGAACATCAAAAAAAGTCTTTTTAACGATAAACGTTGGTAAAACATTCTTCACAAAAATTAACCAGAATTATTTTGACAAATATTAGATACTGAAAAAGTTTGGTTGTGTTACTATTCTGAATCAAAAATGAGAATTCGAATTACCATATCTTTTTATATGAGACTACTGATTATAAAGATGGAGATAGTTAGCTATAGCAATTTTTTCTGTGTTGAATATTTATTTGATTTAAAAAATAATAATAAAGAAGTCTTTCAATAAGTTTCGGAAACAAAACTATTCCTCTATTTTCTTGGGAAGGATTATTCTGACAAGTCTTAAACATTGAAGATATATATTTATGCTAAATTAAATATAAGAAAAGTGCAACGTCTTTGTATATGGTCATCACTCGATGAAATATTCTTAACAAAGATTTCCAATAAGTTTCGGGGCACAAAACCGTTTTTCGCATTTTCTGGAAGATTTATTTCGACAGGTTTTCAAACCATCGAAGAGAAAAATATATGGTGTTTGAAATTATAGATAAAAAAAGATATAATCTCTCTTATTAAGATCAATGATTGATAAAATATTTATATTGAATCCATATACGAAAGAAATACAAAATCTTTTTATATAGCCAACGCTTGCAACCACAAAGTTCTTCCAATAAGTTTTGGGAACAGACATGTTTTTTGCAGTTTCTCGAGAAGATTTGTTTGACAAATTTTCGAAAGATGAAAATATTATTTATATATATATTACTGCAAAATACTAGAGATGAAATTACTCATAATAATTATTCCGTGTTGGCTATTTACGTACAATAATTTTCTAATAAGTTATTGATATAAAAAAAAGATATATATTTCTACCTTATCTTGGGAAGAAATTATTTAACCAACCTCTGAATATCGAAAAGATATATTTACACTGAATCCAAATTTGAAAGATGTACAATCTTTTATATGATTAAGGTATGAAAAAAAAATTTCTTCACAAAAATTTTGTTTTTGCATTTTGTCAGTGATATATTTTGACAAGATCTGAACATTGATAATATACACTATGTTACCGATTCCTGTCATATAATACAACTGAATGTAGAGATGAAGTTAGTTTATTTGAGTTTAAAGAAAAATTACTGAGACAAAAATTGTTTCTATATTTTCTTGGGGAGGATTATTTCGAGAAGTTTTCAACATCGAAGAGATATATTCATGATGAAAGAAAATAAAAAAAAAACACAATCACTTCTTATACCAAAAATAAGATATCCCATTAAGTTTCAGGAACAAAACCGTTTTTGTATTTTTTCGGGAAGAATTATTTCGACAATTTTTTGAACAGTGAAAACAGTTTGGCTTCTTCAGTAAATTTACAGACAGGATTCAGCATAAATAAACATTGTTGATGTTCAAAACTCGACGAAATAACCTTCACCAAAAATCAAGAGATCAAAGTTATGCTGAACCATATAATAAAAAAAATGTTACTGCATATTACTGAATCCTAGTGGACGATAACGCTGCAAGTAGAGATTATGTTCATTATAAAAATCATACCATGTTGACTATACTGTGTTGAGTTATACTGTTTAATCCTGTTATATCAATGATTGATTCACCAAGTTTGGGAAAACAAAATGATCTTTGCGTTTTCTTGGTGAAGGTTTATTTCGCCGAGTTTTGAACATCGACAATGTTTATTTATACTGAATCCTGTTCTGTAATATTACTGATATGAAGCCAACTGACTCAAAATATGAATATCTCTTTTTATATAGACAATGCCTGATAAAATATAGTTCACAAAAGATCTTCCAATAGGTTCGGAAGCAAAAAAGTTTCTGTATTTTCTCTGAAATGTTTCTTTAGACAAATTTTGAACATCGAAAAAATATATTTACACTGAATCAAAATATGAAAAAAAAGTTACATAGCCGACTCCTGTTACATGTTACATTAATTGTAGTAAAACTACTCTGTGTTGATTTGAATTAAAATAAGAAATAATATATGGTGTTTTAATGTCCTTTACATCATACACTCAACTTTTGATTATAAGAATCGGAAAACAAAAATATTTCTGCATTTTCTCGGGAAGGTATATTTCGACATTTGATATGTGATCGTATTGAATCACAATCAGTAATGTTTATATTACTGAATCCTGTTACATGATACAATTGTAAGTAAAGATAAAGTTAGTTGCAGTAATTATTCCATGTTGTAATATTCAGAAAAGAAATAAAAGCTCTTTCTATACAGTCAACACTTAATAAACTATCTGTCACAGGGATCTACCCATAAGTATTTTTGAACAAATGTTTCTGCATATTCTCAGATAGGTTTAATTATACAAGATATTGAATACTGAAAATATATATTTGTACTAAATCAAAATATAATTATATATAATCAACGTTCAATAAAGAAAATCACAGAGAATCACACAAAAAAACATGTTTCCGTATTTTTTCGGAAAGGTGTATTTCGATAAGGCATTAAAGAACTATTACTATAGATAGAAATAAGGGATGAGAAGAAATATAATTTTTATTTTATAGTCAAAGTTTAATAATAAAGGCCTTTCCAATAATTTTGGAAACCAAAAAAAATTCTGTATTTTTCAGCATCAGACGATTTTTTCTTAATATAAAATTAGACAAAACACATTTTATGAAATTTTTGCAGCAAAAATTTTGAGTTGACTATTCATTGAGTTAAAAGATAGTCAGTATACGGTCTTGTAAACTCTGAAAAGAAATATCTTACAGATGCAGAATTTGCCTTCAACTTATTAACATCTTTGTGATTCATTAGATTGCTTCGTTCAAATGAATAATTGGGAACTCTTAATAAAATCGCGAACGACAAACTTGTCTTCACTATCGCAAGGTATGATCTTCCAGTAAGATCATGTAGATGAGTAATGCTGTGAAGAAGAGAATTGTTCCAATATCGTCTAACCACGACGTAGAGACACAGAAAAAACAGGATAAGTGTTCCAACAAACATCGTTATACCGGCACCCGATATTGTCCATTTAGCCATATTGCACATTTCTTGCAGTCGGTGTATTTTGCTCCCGTGTGTAATAACTTCATGACCTTTCTTTGCCACCGTCTAGAAAAAATGTGATGATTCGTGATCGGTAGTACTAGTGCCTCTCGAGAGAGGTTGCCCTAAACAATTCATAGTCTTCGTGCCGAGATATTCAAAGTATGCTTCTTGCAAAAAGGTATCGGTCCTAGATCCAATAAGTGGTTTTTCGTCGAAAATATATATATTTCTGCCTTATCTTGGGAAGAATTATTTTAACCAACCTCTGAATATCGAAAAGATATATTTACACTGAATCCAGATTTGAAAGATGTACAATCTTTTATATGATTAAGGTTTGAAAAATTATTATCACAAAAATTTTGGGACCAAAAATGTTTTTGCATTTTGTCAGAGATATATTTGACAAGAAAATTCTCGTAATCATTTTTACCGGGTGCGGTGTGGTCGTCGTTTTCATCGAAATGGTTCGTTTCCGAGTTTATAGCGATCTCTACAAGTTCCTTGGGGGTTACGGGAGCTATCTCTCCGGCGGTTAAATCCGTTGTAGATTTAAAAGCGGTCACATAATTCTTGATGTGAGATGCTAAGGTTTCTGGTGTCATAACATTTTCGTACCATGCCATGTTCAATGCCAAATCCAAAATCATGCCTAGAACACCTCCTATTATTAAAAGAATACCAACCCGTCTAAAAATTCCACCACTAACGCCGCAAGATCGGCGATATCTCTAATGCGGTAACGATCGACCCTCGTACCAAGAAAATCGACCGCAAGTCGCTGAGCAGTAGAGAGAACCATTCTAGAGAAAACTGTTGTTAAAGCATCTTCTACCATTAGTGCTCCTCTCGATGCCAGAGTTTCTATTGTGCGAACTGATAGTCTCTCGACGATATTCCTACAAGCATTAGCCATATACGATAAACTCTTATGTATGATGTTATCCACATTAGTACAATAAAGAAATTATTGTCGTAAGAAAATTCACTATTATATCTTGCCCAATCGGGAGATAAAGATCGTAAAGTCGCTCCATAATGAAACGCGATATTACTCAATTTCTTTCTTATTGTCGACATGAAGGGATATGTGTCTAATAGTGATGGGATAAGAGTTGATGTACTACTTGAATTGCTAATCGATTAACCAACTGAATAATGTATGGTGGTCTCTCTTTCTTTTCTTCTTCAATGTTGGATGATTCTTTATCTGCACGATTAATCTTATAACGATCATCAATATACATGTTAATCCTCATCGTTCTTAAAGATGGGATGGATTTTATTGTTGTTGTTGTTGGTAGTGTTGTTGTTGTGCTGTGTTGCTGCTGCTGCTGCTGCTGTTGCTGCTACTATTTGGAAACATGGTATTTTTTAATTTAAATACAAAGTAATAACTGAAGGGCTTCGGATAATTTAGACATCTATCTTTCTGCATATCCGTAAAACCTTTAAGAGTATTAATTGCCTTGCCTCAGAATCGTTAATCTTATGTACTTTACATGTGATGGCAAAGTCCATTAGAATTTCTATGATGTCTTCTGCCTTTTTCTCTATAAGTTCTATATTACCGAATTTACCACTTCTTTTGTTATTTTCTCTTCGTTTTATAAAGGATGTCACATCTTTCATTAAGGCCGCTTTTGAGGGTTTGAGATATATAGATGATAATGTTATATTTTCTCTTTTATCCAGAGAACGGTGTGTATTTTCATCTTCTTCTCTTCTTCTTCTTCATTACTGTTGTATTCTCTAGATGACGAATGATATGTATTTATCATTTTCTTTGTGGTCGCTAATGGTGCGCTATTATTATTATTACCATTATTATTAGTAGTAGTAGTAGTAGTGGTGGTGGTGGTGGTACTAGTAATAGCGACATTAGCTTTTTTCTTTTGAGTAATCGTTTTTTTGTCTGAAAGAATTGACGATGCCAATATATCGGCAACAAAAGCTGAGGCTCTTTGTTTATCGTCATCATAGATTTTTTTGTGGCCATTGTGTTATTTGTAGGCACCATTATTTTTTCAACAATGGGATGCTTGAGATCGAATGTGTAAAAACTTCATCCATGTTCTTCGGTAACATTTCTTCTCTTTATCGTTAAAACCACCTCTTTGAAATATTGACAGTAGGCTTCGGTAATTTCCAATTCGTTATACGTGCCATTGTCTACAACAGCAAAGGAGGTACAAACTCGTCATTATAACCATTTACGACATCACCGGACTGGGTAGCTCTAGACTGAGGAAGAGTTCCCCATAGAAGTAGGTTCTGATTTATGTAATTGCAAATCCCATCGTCTCCCTTTATCATTAAATTCCCTTAGCTTTGGGGAGCCCGGTGTGTGGATCTATTTGTTTATTGAGAACATAACAGGCGCCTCCGCAAGCTGTATATGTGTTACCTTTCAATCCAAAACTTACGTCGATAGCAGGCGTCTTTTTAAAGTTGCATGATCCTACACCATTGTTGTTGTTTCGAACAGCTATCGGTAAACAAGAAAACTTTGAACAGTCGAGTCTATCAAAGTCGTATTTGATCTTATAAAATTGCGCAAGTGCCTGTCCTCTTCAATCTCAATGCCTAAAGATTTCCATCCTTCAATGCCTTCATTGGTTATATCAAAAAGGAATAAATGACGGGTTCATTAGCAACTAGCGAACAAATTGTTGTTGCAATAATCTATTTCTTGAATACACGTCAGCATCGTTATAATTTTTTTCGGTATAACCTCCAACCGGTAAATACGA
This sequence comes from Penaeus monodon, assembly GCF_015228065.2. Classification (NCBI taxonomy): domain Eukaryota; kingdom Metazoa; phylum Arthropoda; class Malacostraca; order Decapoda; family Penaeidae; genus Penaeus; species Penaeus monodon. The sequence continues at coordinate 22,156 of NW_023660662.1, read as the reverse complement.
AGACAAATCTGCAAGTGACATCGAGATAGAATCGATGCAATACGTTAGGAGGGGAGGATATGTTCAATCCGGTGTATATCTATACATGTATCCGGGAATACAGTGTCGCTACAGTACTTGTTTTGGCGACACACTACATATAGAACCAAGGGGTGGTGGTACTGGTGGTTGTATTGGTGGTGTTATTGGTGAATGGTATTACAGATCTATGTGGCGGTAGTAAGCCGTAATATTTGTGAAGAAAGATGCACTCTGATACAAAACTGGTGTATATATTTTTACAGACCACAATACACTAGAATGAGTATCTGTTGAAAACAATAAACGTAAAAAATATTACATTATATAATAATATATATATATATATAATATATATAATATATATATATATATATATATATATATATAAATATACATATATATATAATATGTAAAAACATTTAGATAAATTACATATGTGACGATGATCTCTATATTTATAATTCTAACAACCCTTAGAGGATGGGTATAAACATATTATGTGATATGCCCCTATACTGTATTATTTAGATTTATCAATTTTATTATATTATATATTATTTCCCTTACAGATAATTGCTCGCCATAATGACTTCTCTGGCATTACTGTACTACTTCGAGGAATATCCAAGGAAAACAGAATGCCGATATTGAAAATACGATATCTAAATTGCATTATCGAGTGACAACTACAACACTCTTTTGTTTCTGTTTGCTAGTTACTACAAATACCCTAGTTGGTGACCCAATAAGGTTAATAATATAACGAACATAGCTATAATATAACAATACTAATAAGCAATGCTAATAATATTAATATTAATAATAATGATATAAAAGAATAATAAATATAATAATAATATAATAATAATAATGATATAATAATAATGATGATAATAATAATATTAATAGTAATAATAATCATGATAATGATAATAATATATCGTAACATTTTCAGTTGTATATACGATGCTGGTCATCCTAAGCTGAATGATAAGGTTATCAGTACCTACTGTTGGATCCATACGACATTTACTCTTCCAAATCGTTTATATAAGGATATAGAAGGTAAGGGTTCATATGATCATTTGTGTTAACATTTCACGAACGTGAACGGCAATATTTGCATGTGTATTGTAAATATGAATATAACTTCTCTTACGATTAGATGTATTCTAACCAAAAATAGAAATGCATATTGTGTGTCTTTTTTTTTATTATTTAGGAATATCGCCTCCTGGAATTGGCAGCCATAATCTATCGGATCCGGTAACCTACCACGGCTACTATCAATGGGTACCTTTCATGTTGTGTTATTCACGGTTATTATTGGTATCATTTAGCGTTTTAGTACAATTGTTATTTTGCTTCTAACCGTTAATCGTTAACCAGGGACCACTAAGACGAGAATGATATCGAGAAACGAATGACCTTATAATGTCAATAGATACGGGTAAGGCTTTTGACCAAGACTATGACGAGATTGAGGAGCCAAATTTTTTGATGGAGGAAACGGCGGACCTATTTTTGATTGGTCCCACCACATTTTAGATATATGATTAAATAGTGGGGGTTACAAAATCGACAAAATATTTTGTGCTGATCATAGTTAGATTAACTACTTTGTTTTTCCAGCAGCAAAATTCTTTCATGTATCATCGAAACATTTTTAATGTGATACTCCTGTTAAATCAATCCTCATTATCAAAATATCTTTCACCGTTTGTATCTCTATATCATCGAAAAATATTTTTTGTGCTGATCACATTCAGATCGAATTCTTTTTTTTCAGCAGGAAACTTTCTTCTCTTGTATCATGGAAACACTTTTTTTCTGTGCTGCATATTTTTAGTTGAAATCATATCATCGAAATATGTTACATTATATGTGTTTGTGTATCATCGAAAATAATTTTTGTGCAGCACAATTTCTTCTCATGTATTATCAATTTTTTCTATGTGGTACTCATTTCTAAATAAATCTACATCATCAAAATGTCTTTCACCATTTGTTTTTGTGTATCATCGAAAAAATATATATCGGATTACTCATATTAGATGTACTATTTTCTTTCAGCGACAAACTTTCTTCTCTCATATCATCGATTTTTTTTTTTTTTTTTTTTTTATTGTGTTGCTCATCTTTGGTTGAAATCATATCATCGAAATATGTTACATCATTGTGTTGTGTATAATCCTAAAAAAAAAAATTGTGCATCAAATTTCTTTCTTGCGTATCATTGAAACATTTCTTTCTGTGCTGCTAATTTTACATCAACTCGTATCATCGCAATATGTTTCATCTTTTGTATTTGTATATCAGCGAAAAATCTTTTTAGTGCTGATCATATTTAGATCGAATACTTTTCTTCAGCAGCAAACTTTCTTCTCGCGTATCATCGAATCATTTTTTTTCTGCTGATTTTTTAGATCAACTCGTATCATCAAAATGTGTTTCATCGTTTGTATTTGTGTATCAACGAAAATAATTTTTGTGCAGCAAAAATTCTATTCACGTATCATCGAAAAAAATTTGGTCAATCAAAATGTCTTACATCTTTTGTATTTGTATATCATCGAAAACAAATTCTCAGATTACTCATATTTAGATCGACTACTTTTTTTTCAGCAGTTAACTTTCTTCTCTACTATCATCGAAACTATCATATTTCTGTGCTGCTCATTTTTTTGATCAACTCGTATCATCGCAATATGTTTCATCGTTTGTATTTGTGTATCATCGAATAATCTTTTTTTGTGCTGATCATATTTAAATCAACTACTTTTTTTTTTTTTTCAAGAGCGAACTTTTTTCTCGCATCATCAAAATACCTTTCATCATTTATATTTGTTGTTACAATGAAGTTAACATTAAATCATTTTTAATCACCATTGAATAAATGAAATGCAACAAGAGTGTGGAAATATAAAACACTAGTAGATGCTTACATTTTATTACTAAGTAGTCAATTACACGCTGGCAACTGCCAGCAAGTATTATAATACAAAATGAATATGAAACACCGTTCCATCATTTGTATTTGTGTATCATCGAAAAGAAATTCTCTTACTGCTCATATTTAAATCGACAACTTTTCTTTTCAGCAGCAAACTTTCTTCTCTCGTATCATCTAAACATTTTGTCTTTCAGTGTTGTTCGTTTTTAGATCAACTCGTATCATCGACATGTTTCATCATTTGTATTTGTATATCATCGGAAAAAAAAAAAAAAAAAAAATTGTGCTGATCGTATTTAGATCAACAACTTTTTTTTCAGCAGCAAACATTCTTCTCGCATATCATCTTTTTTTTTTTAATATGGTACTCATTTTTAAATCAACCTGCATCACCAAAACACTTTTCATTATTTGCATTTGTGTATCATCAAAAAGATTTCTCATAGTCTTCATATTTAGATCGACAACTTTTTTATCAGCAGCAAACACTCTTCTCTTGTATAATCGAGAAAAAAAAATTCTGTGATGCTCTTTTTTAAATCAACCCGCACCATCAAAACACCTTTCATTATTTGCATTTGTGTATCATCAAAAAAAAATCGTACTTAGATCGACAATTTTTTTTTTTTTTTTTTTTTTTTATCAGCAGCAAACATTCCTTTAATCGAACCATTTTATTTAATCAACCCACATCATCAAAATACCTTTCATCATTTGTATTTGTTGTTACAATCAAGTTAACATTAAATCATTCTAAATTACCATTTAATAACTCAAAGATTGCAACAAGAGTGTGGAAATATAAAACACTAGTAGATGTTTATATTTTATTACTAAGAAGTTCATTACACACCGGCAACTCCCAGCAAATATTATAATACAAAATGAATATGAAACACCGTTTAACCTTCAATCAACACAATTCAAATATTGGGCAGCTCAAGTTTCTCTGTAGAAACTATAAAAAAAAGACAAAGTCATTGCTGCAAAACTATCCTACTTAACATCGTGTATCACCCAAAAAAAATCTCTTACTGCTCATATTTTTTTTTTCAGCAGTAAACTTTCTTTTCTCATAGCATCAATTTTTTTTTTTCTTTTTTATGTGGTACTCATTTTTAATCAACACCATCAAAATATCTTTCATCATTTGTATTTGTGTATTATCGAAAAAAAAAATTGTCCGGATCATATCTAGATAGATTGATTATTATTTTTTCAGCAGCAAACTTTCTTGTCGCGTATCGTTGAAACATTTTATATTAAATCAACTCGTATCATCGAAATAAGTTTTATCATTTGTATTTGTATATCATCGAAAAATCTTTTTTGTACTGATTATATTTAGATCAACTACTTTGTTCTTAGCAAACTTTCTTCTATCGTTTCATCAAAACTTTTTTTTTCTGGGTTCTTAATTTTTAGATCTAATCGTATCATCAAAATGTGTTTCATCGTTTGTATTTGTATCATCGAAAAAAAAATGCTGATCATGTTTAGAGAAAACTTTCTTTTTTCATGTCATCGAAATTTTTCTGTGCTGCTCATTTTTTAGTTCAAATCATATCATCGAAATGTGTTACATTTTTGTGTTTGTGTATCATCGAACAAAAAATTCTTGTATTAGTCATATTTACATCGACCTCTTTTTTTCAGCAGCAAACTCTCATTTCTATGTCAACCCGCATCATCAAAAAACCTTTCATCGTTTGTATCATCGGGAAAAAAAAATCGTATTACTCATATTTAGGTTCAATACTTTTTTTCAGATGCAAACTTTTTTTTCTGTGCTGCTCATCTTTAGACGAATATGTGTCACAAAAATACATTTCATCATTTGTATTTGTGTATCATCCAAAAAAATTTCCTCGTACTGCTCACATTTAGATCGACTACTTTATTTTCAGCAGTAAACTTTCTTCTCTCGTATCATTGATACTTATTTTGAAATCAACTTGCATCATCAAAATACCTTTCATCGTTTGTATTTGTGTAGCATCGAAAAATATTTTTTGTGCCGATCATATTTAGCTTGACTACATTTTTTTTTTCAGCAGCATACATTCTTCTCGTGTATCATCGAAACATTTTTTTTTTTTTTCTTTTTTTTTGTGCTGCTCATTTTTAGATCAACTCGTATCATCGAAATATGTTAGATCATTTCTATTTGTGTTAATGATATTTAGATTGACTAGGTTTTTTTACTTCAGCGGCAAACTTTCTTCTCGCTTATCATCAAAACATTTTTTTTTCTTTGCTGCTCATCTTTAGATCAACATGCATCATCAAAATACCTCCCATTGTTTGTATTTGTGTATTATTGAAAAAAAAAAAAATCGTACTGCTCATATTTAGATTGACTACATTTTTTTCAGCAGTAAATTTTATTCTCTCGTAAAAAAAAAAAAAAAAAAAAAAAAAAAAAAAAAAAAAAAAAAAAAAAAAAAATTCTGTACTGCTCGTTAAATCAACCTGCATCATCAAAATACCTTTCATCATTTGTATTTGTGTATCATCGTGCTACGCCAGTGGGTCTTTGTCTCTGTGCGAAACATGTGTTAACATGAAGGGACCTGGGCAAACATGATGCAGCTGGCTGTGAGCAGAGGAGCGGAGGAACAAGCCGAGAGACGGAGTTGGGTGTTGCTCCTGTGAAGACCTCGTGTGTGCCCTTGTGACCTGAGATAAACCTTGTGTTGCCCTGTTATAAGCTGTATTGTGCTGTGTGACATGCTGGTTTCCCCCCTGTATTGTGCCTATAGAAAAGTGTACGGGTAAATAACTTGTGTAAATAAAGGAAAGACTGTCATTTTGTGTTTACTTCGTGCCCTGCCTCTCCACTTGGCGTTTCCTCTCGTGGTGTTCTGGGACGCTGTGGTGTTCGGTGCCTCTTGGAGCTGTTCAGTGTTCACGACCCTGTATATAACACGCCGTCTGCCTAGCCTGCCTTGTGTTGGTGGCAGAGAGACGAGGCGGTCGGCGTAACAATTGGTGTCAGAAGTGGGATTTGTGTTTGATCAGTGAGAGCGCCGATTTATCATGTTCTCCAAAGATGGCGGCAGCCATGAGGGAGAGGAGGCTATGACTGAGGCAGGCACGAGTGAGGTGAAGCCGAGCCAGATGGACTTGATCACTGCCATGCTGGCCGGTATGACGGAGGAAATGGCACAAAGGGCAGAAGAGCAGGCACAGAGGGCACGCGAGCAGGCGCACCATCTCGTCGAGATGCAGGCAAGGAGGCAGAGGAACAGTTCTGCCAACTTGTAGGGCACAGAGCAATCTTGCATTGTGAGATAGAAACTCAGCAGTACACCAACCCCCGGGGAAGGCTGTGGAGGGTTGGCCAGA
>NW_023660662.1:0-15734 GCF_015228065.2 Penaeus monodon | reverse complement strand
TTGCATCGAAAAAAAAAGTTTTTTAAACAAAATTTGAGTAATACGTTTTTTTTTTCCCGATGATACAAACGATGAAAGGTTTTTTTGATGATGCGGGTTGACATAAAAATGAGATTTTTGTTTGCTGAAAAAAGAGGTCGATGTAAATATGACTAATACAAGAATTTTTTGTTCGATGATACACAAACACAAACAAATTAAACACTTTTTCGATGATGGATTTGAACTAAAAAATGAGCAGCACAGAAAAATTTCTCTAAAAAAAATCCACATTTTTTTTTCGATGATACAAATACAAACGATGAAACACATTTTGATGATACGAGTAGATCTAAAAATTAAGAACCCAGAAAAAAAAGTTTTGATGAAACGATAGAAGAAATTTGTTAGAACAAAGTAGTTGATCAAAAATATAATCAGTAAAAAAAATTTTTTTTTCGATGATATACAAATACAAATGATAAAACTTATTTCGATTGATACGAGTTGATTTAATAAAAATGTTTCAACGATACGCGACAAGAAATTTTGCTGCTGAAAAAATAATAATCAATCTATCTAGATATGATCCGGACAAATTTTTTTTTCGATAATACACAAATACAAATGATGAAAGATATTTTGATGGTGTTGATTAAAAATTAGTACCACATAAAAAAGAAAAAAAAAAAAATGATGCTATGAGAAAAGAAAGTTTACTGCTGAAAAAAAAAAAAGGCGGGAAAGGGAGATTTTTTTTGGGTGATACACGATGTTAAGTAGGATAGTTTTGCAGCAATGACTGTCTTTTTTTTATAGTTTCTACAGAGAACTTGAGCTTGCCCAATATTTGAATTGTGTTGATTGAGGTTAAACGGTGTTTCATATTCATTTTTTTATTATAAATATTTGCTGGGAGTTCCCGGTGTGTAATGAACTTCTTAGTAATAAAATATAAACATCACTAGTGTTTTATATTTCCACACTCTTGTTGCAATCTTGAGTTATTAAATGGAAATTTAGAATGTTTTAATGTTACTTGATTGAAAACAACAAATACAAATGATGAAAGGTATTTTGATGATGTGGGTTGGATTAAAAAAATGGTTCGATTAAAGGAATTTTTGGCTGCTGAAAAAAAAAAAAAAAAAAAAAATTGTGGGGATCTAAGTACGAATTTTTTTTTGATGATACACAAATGCAAATAATAAAAGGGTGTTTTGATGGTGCGGGTTGATTTAAAAAAGAGCATCACAAAATTTTTTTTTTTCTCGATTATACAAGAGAAGAGTGTTTGCTGCTGTTAAAAAAGTTGTCGATCTAAAATATGAAGACTATGAGAAATCTTTTTGATGATACCCCAAATGCAAATAATGAAAAGTGTTTTGGTGATGCAGGTTGATTTAAAAATGAGTACCATAAAAAAAAAGATGATATGCGAGAAGAATGTTTGCTGCTGAAAAAAAAAGTTGTGATCTAAATACGCTCAGCACCCAATTTTTTTTTTTTTTTTTTTCGATGATAACAATACAAATGATAAACATGTCGATGATACGAGTTGATCTAAAAATGAACAACACTGAAAGACAAAATGTTTGATGATACGAGAGAAAAAAGTTTGCTGCGAAAAGAAAAGTTGTCGATTTAAATATGAGCAGTAAGAGAATTTCTTTTCGATGATACACAAATACAAATGATGGAACGGTGTTTCATATTCATTTTGTATATAATACTTGCTGGCAGTTGGGCCCGCGTGTAATTGACTACTTAGTAATAAAAAAGTAAGCATCTACTAGTGTTTTATATTTCCACCCCTCTTGTTGGGATTTCAAATTTTTTCAATGGTGATTAAAAATGATTTAATGTTACTTCATTGTAACAACAAATAAAATGATGAAAGGTATTTTGATGATGCGAGAAAAAAGTTCGCTCTTGAAAAAAAAAAGTAGTTGATTTAAATATGATCAGCACAAAAAAAGATTATTCGATGATACACAAATACAAACGATGAAACATATTGCGATGATACGAGTTGATCAAAAAAATGAGCAGCACAGAAATATGATAGTTTCGATGATAGTAGAGAAGAAAGTTAACTGCTGAAAAAAAGTAGTCGATCTAAATATGGTAATCTGAGAATTTGTTTTCGATGATATACAAATACAAAAGATGTAAGACATTTTGATTGACCAAATACATTTTTTTTCGATGATACGTGAATAGAATTTTTGCTGCACAAAAATTATTTTCGTTGATACACAAATACAAACGATGAAACACATTTTGATGATACGAGTTGATCTAAAAATCAGCAGAAAAAAAATGATTCGATGATACGCGAGAAGAAAGTTTGCTGCTGAAGAAAAGTATTCGATCTAAATATGATCAGCACTAAAAAGATTTTTCGCTGATATACAAATACAAAAGATGAAACATATTGCGATGATACGAGTTGATGTAAAAATTAGCAGCACAGAAAAGAAATGTTTCAATGATACGCAAGAAGAAAATTTGATGCACAATTTTTTTTTTTTAGGATTATACACAAACACAAATGATGTAACATATTTCGATGATATGATTTCAACCAAAGATGAGCAGCACAATAAAAAAAAAAAAAAAAAAAAAAATCGATGATATGAGAGAAGAAAGTTTGTTGCTGAAAGAAAATAGTACATCTAAATATGAGTAATCCGATATATATTTTTTCGATGATACACAAAAACAAATGGTGAAAGACATTTTTGATGATGTAGATTTATTTAGAAATGAGTACCACATAGAAAAAATTGATAATACATGAGAAGAAATTGTGCTGCACAAAAATTATTTTCGATGATACACAAACACATATAATGTAACATATTTCGATGATATGATTTCAACTAAAAATATGCAGCACAGAAAAAAAGTGTTTCCATGATACAAGAGAAGAAAGTTTCCTGCTGAAAAAAAAGAATTCGATCTGAATGTGATCAGCACAAAAAATATTTTTCGATGATATAGAGATACAAACGGTGAAAGATATTTTGATAATGAGGATTGATTTAACAAGGAGTATCACATTAAAAAATGTTTCGATGATACATGAGAAGAAATTTTGCTGCTGGAAAAACAAAGTAGTTAATCTAACTATGATCAGCACAAAATATTTTGTCGATTTTTTAGCCCCCACTATTTAATCATATATCTAAAATGTGGTGGGACCAATCAAAAATAGGTCCGCCGTTTCTCCATAAAAAATTTGGCTCCTCAATCTCGTCATAGTCTTGGTCAAAAGCCTTACCCGTATCTATTGACATTATAAGGTCATTCGTTTCTCGATATCATTCTCGTCTTAGTGGTCCCTGGTTAACGATTAACGGTTAGAAGCAAAATAACAATTGTACTAAAACGCTAAATGATACCAATAATTACCTGAATAAACAACATGAAAGGTACCCATTGATAGTAGGCGTGGTAGGTTACCGGATCCGAGAGATTATGGCTGCCATTCCAGGAGGCGATATTCCTAAATAATAAAAAAAGACACAAATATGCATTTCTATTTTTGGTTAGAATACATCTAATCGTAAGAGAAGTTATATTCATATTTACAATACACATGCAAATATTGCCGTTCACGTTCGTGAAATGTTAACACAGAAATGATCATATGAACCCTCACCTTCTATATCCTTATATAAACGATTTGGAAGAGTAAATGTCGTATGGATCCAACAGTAGGTATGATAACCTTATCATTCAGCTTAGGATGACCAGCATCGTATATACAACTGAAAATGTTACGATATGTTTATTACTATTATTATTATTTATCATAATTTATTATTACTATTATTTATTATTATCATTAATATTATTACTATTATTATTATTATCATTATCATTATCATTATTATTAATATTAATATTATTAGGCATTGCTTATTAGTATTGTTATTATCATAACTATATTCGTTATATTATTAACCTTATTGGGTCACCAACTAGGGTATTTGTAGTAACTAGCAAACAGAAACAAAAGAGTGTAGTAGTTGTCACTCGATAATGCAATTTAGATATCGTATTTTCAATATCGGCATTCTGTTTTCCTTGGAGTATTCCTCGTAGAGTAGACAGTAATGCCAGAGAAGTCATTATGGCGAGCAATTATCTGTAAGGGAAATAATATATAATATAATAAAATTGATAAATTTAAATAATACAGTATAGGGGCATATCACATAATATGTTTATACCCATCCTCTAAGGGTTGTTAGAATTATAAATATAGAGATCATCGTCACATATGTAATTTATCTAAATGTTTTTACATATTATATATATATGTATATTTTATATATATATATATATATATATATATATATATATATATATATATATATATATATATATATATATATATGTATATTTGTTACAGTTTATTGTTTTTCAACAGATACTCATTCTAGTGTATTGTGGTCTGTAAAAATATATATACCAGTTTTGTATCAGAGTGCATCTTTCTTCACCAATATTACGGCTACTACCGCCACCAATATCTGTAATACCATCACCAATAACACCACCAATACAACCACCAGTACCACCACCCCTTGGTTCTATATGTAGTGTGTCGCCAAAACAAGTACTGTAGCGACACTGTATTCCCGGATACATGTATAGATATACACCGGATTGAACATATCCTCCCCTCCTAACGTATTGCATCGATTCTATCTCGATGTCACTTGCAGATTTGTCTTCGTATTTACCGGTTGGAGGTTATACCGAAAAAAATTATAACGATGCTGACGTGTATTCAAGAAATAGATTATTGCAACAACAGATTTGTTCGCTAGTTGCTAATGAACCCGTCATTTATTCCTTTGTTGATATAACCAATGAAGGCATTGAAGGATGGAAATCTTTAGGCATTGAGATTGAAAGAGGACAGGCACTTGCGCCATTTTATAAGATCACATACGACGTTGATAGACTCGACTGTTCCAAGTTTTCTTGTTTACCGATAGATGTTCGAAACAACAACAATGGTGTAGGATCATGCAACTTTAAAAAGACGCCTGCTATCGACGTAAGTTTTGGATTGAAAGGTAACACATATACAGCTTGCGGAGGCGCCTGTTATGTTCTCAATAAACAAATAGATCCACACACCGGGCTCCCCAAAGCTAGCGGAAATTTAATGATAAAGGGAGATGACGGTATTTGCAATTACATAAATCAGAATCTACTTCTTTGGGGAACTCTTCCTCAGTCTAGAGCTACCCAGTCCGGTGATGTCGTAAATGGTTATAATGACGAGTTTGTACCTCCCTTTGCTGTAGTGGACAATGGCATGTATAACGATTTGGAAATTACCGAAGCCTACTGTCAATATTTCAAGAGGTGGTTTAACGAGAAAGAGAAGAAATGTTACCGAAGCATGATGAAGTTTTTAACATGGCATCGGCACAGTCTATTTCAATGTGTCTTTCCACAAACTGCATATGATAAATAATGCCGACCAGGGTAGGTTGAAAATTCTCGATCTCAAGCATCCCATTGTTGAAAAAATAATGGTGCCTACAAATAACACAATGGCCACAAAAAAAATCTATGATGACGATAAACAAAGAGCCTCAGCTTTTGTTGCCGATATATTAGCATCGTCAATTCTTTCAGACAAAAAAACGATTACTCAAAAGAAAAAAGCTAATGTCGCTATTACTACCACCACTACTACTACTACTACTACTACTACTAATAATAATAATGGTAATAATAATAATAATAGCGCACCATTAGCGACACACAAAGAAAATGATAAATACATATCATTCGTCATCTAGAGAATACAAACAGTAATGAAGAAGAAGAAGAAGAAGATGAAAATACACACCGTTCTCTGGATAAAAAAGAAAATATAACATTATCATCTATATATCTCAAACCCTCAAAAGCAGCCTTAATGAAAGATGTGACATCCTTTATAAAACGAAGAGAAAATAACAACAGAAGTGGTAAATTTGATAATATAGAACTTATAGAGAAAAAGGCAGAAGACATCATAGAAATTCTAATGGACTTTGCCATCACATGTAAAGTACATAAGATTAACGATTCTGAGGCAAGGCGATTAATACTCTCAAAGATTTTACGGATATGCAGAAAAGATAGATGTCTAAAATTATCTGAAGCCCTTCAGATTATTACTTTGTATTTTAAATTGAAAAATACCATGTTTCCAAATAGTAGCAGCAACAGTAGCAGCAGCAGCAACAGCAGCAGCAGCAGCAACAGCAACAACACTACCAACAACAACAACAACAATAAAATCCATCCCATCTTTAAGAACGATGAGGATTTAGCAATGTTTATTGATGATCGTTATAAAATTAATTGTGCAGATAAAGAATCATCCAACATTGAAGAAGAAAAGAAAGAGAGACCACCATACATTATTCAGTTAGTTAAATCGTTAGCAATTCAAGTAATACATCAACTCTTATCCCATCACTATTAGACACATATCCCTTCATGTCGACAATAAGAAAGAAATTGAGTAATATCGCGTTTCATTTATGGAGCGACTTTCACGATCTTTTATCTCCCGATTGGGCAAGATACAATAGTGACTTTTCTTACGACAATAATTTCTTTATTGTACTAATTGTGGATAACATCATACATAAGAGTTTATCGTATATGGCCAATGCTTGTAGGAATATTGTCGAGAGACTATCAGTTCGCACAATAGAAACTCTGGCATCGAGAGGAGCACTAATGGTAGAAGATGCTTTAACAACAGTTTTCTCTAGAATGGTTCTCTCTACTGCTCAGCGACTTGCGGTCGATTTCTTGGTACGAGGGTCGATCGTTACCGCATTAGAGATATTCGCCGAGCTTGCGGCGTTAGTGGCGGGAATTTTAGACGGGGTTGGTATTCTTTTAATAATAGGAGGTGTTCTAGGCATGATTTTGGATTTGGCATTGAACATGGCATGGTACGAAAATGTTATGACACCAGAAACCTTAGCATCTCACATCAAGAATTATGTGACCGCTTTTAAATCTACAACGGATTTAACCGCCGGAGAGATAGCTCCCGTAACCCCAAGGAACTTGTAGAGATCGCTATAAACTCGGAAAAAAACCATTTCGAGAAAACGACGACCACACCGCACCCGGTAAAAATGATTACGAGAATTTTCTTGTCAAATATATCTCTGACAAAATGCAAAAACATTTTTGGTCCCAAAATTTTTGTGAATAATAATTTTTTCAAACCTTAATCATATAAAAGATTGTACATCTTTCAAATCTGGATTCAGTGTAAATATATCTTTTCGATATTCAGAGGTTGGTTAAAATAATTCTTCCCAAGATAAGGCAGAAATATATATATTTTCGACGAAAAACCACTTATTGGATCTAGGACCGATACCTTTTTGCAAGAAGCATACTTTGAGTATCTCGGCACGAAGACTATGAATAGTTTAGGGCAACCTCTCTCGAGAGGCACTAGTACTACCGATCAGGAATCAGTCACAACTTTTCTAGACGGAGGCAAAGAAAAGGTCATGAAGTTATTACACACGGGAGCAAAATACACCGACTGCAAGAAATGTGCAATATGGCTAAATGGACAATATCGGGTGCCGGTATAACGATGTTTGTTGGAACACTTATCCTGTTTTTCTGTGTCTCTACGTCGTGGTTAGACGATATTGGAACAATTCTCTTCTTCACAGCATACTCATCTACATGATCTTACTGGGAAGATCATACCTTGCGATAGTGAAGACAAAGTTTGTCGTTCGCGATTTTATTAAGAGTTCCCAATTATTCAATTTGAACGAAAGCAATCTAATGAATCACAAAGATGTTAATAAGTTGAAGGCAAATTCTGCATCTGTAAGATATTTCTTTTCAGAGTTTACAAGACCGTATACTGACTATCTTTTAACTCAATGAATAGTCAACTCAGAATTTTGTTGCAAAATTTCATAAAATGTGTTTTGTCTAATTCTATATTAAGAAAAAATCGTCTGATACTGAAAAATACAGAATTTTTTTTGGTTTCCAAAAATTTATTGGAAAGGCCTTTATTATTAAACTTTGACTATAAAATAAAAATTGTATTTCTTCTCATCCCTTATTTCTATCTATAGTAATAGTTCTTTAATGCCTTATCGAAATACACCTTTCCGAAAAAAATACAGAAAACATATTTTTTTTGTGATTCTCTGTGATTTTCTTTATTGAACGTTGATTATATATAATTATATTTTAATTTAGTACAAATATATCTTTTCAGTATTCAATATCTTTATAATAAACTATCTAGAATATGCAGAAACATTTGTTCAAAAATACTTATGGGTAGATCCCTGTGACAGATAGTTTATTAAGTGTTGACTGTATAGAAAGAGCTTTTATTTCTTTTCTGAATATTACAACATGGAATAATTACTGCAACTAACTTTATCTTTACTTACAATTGTATCATGTAACAGGATTCAGTAATATAAACATTACTGATTGTGATTCAATACGATCACATATCAAATGTCGAAATATACCTTCCCGAGAAAATGCAGAAATATTTTTGTTTTCCGATTCTTATAATCAAAAGTTGAGTGTATAATTAAAACACCATATATTATTTAATTCAAGTCAACACAGAGTAGTTTTACTACAATTAACTCCATCTCTATCTACGGTAGTATCATGTAACAGGAGTCGGCTATATAACTTTTTTTCATATTTTGATTCAGTGTAAATATATTTTTTCGATGTTCAAAATTTGTCTAAAGAAACATTTCAGAGAAAATACAGAAACTTTTTTGCTTCCGAAACCTATTGGAAGATCTTTGTGAACTATATTTTATCAGGCATTGTCTATAGAAAAAGAGATATTCGTATTTGAGTCAGTTTGGCTTCATATCAGTAATATTACAGAACAGGATTCAGTATAAATAAACATTGTCGATGTTCAAAACTCGGCGAAATAAACCTTCACTAAGAAAACGCAAAGATCATTTTGTTTTCCCAAACTTGATGATTTTTTTTTTTTTGAAGAATATTCTATCAATCATTGATATAACAGGATTAAACAGTATAACTCAACACAGTATAGTCAATATGGTATGATTTTTATAATGAACATAATCTCTACTTGCAGCGTTATCGTCCACTAGGATTCAGTAATATGCAGTAACATTTATTTTATTTTATGGTTCAGCATAACTTTGATCTCTTGATTTCTTGGTGAAGGTTTATTTCGTCGAGTTTTGAACATCAACAATGTTTATTTATGCTGAATCCTGTTCTGTAATATTACTGATATGAAGCCAAACTGTTTTCACTGTTCAAAAAAATTGTCGAAATAAATCTTCCCGAAAAAATACAAAAACGGTTTTGTTCCTGAAACTTAATGGGATATCTTATTTTTGGTATAAGAAGTGATTGTGTTTTTTTTTATATTTTCTTTCATCATGAATATATCTCTTCGATGTTGAAAAACTTCTGAAATAATCCTCCAAGAAAATTAGAAACAATTTTTGTCTCAGTAATTTTTCTTTAAACTCAAATAAACTAACTTCATCTCTACATTCAGTTGTATTATATGACAGGAATCGGTAACACAATGTATATTATCAATGTTCAAATCTTGTCAAAATATATCACTGACAAAATGCAAAAACACAAAATTTTTGTGAAGAATTTTTTTTTTCAAACCTTAATCATATAAAAGATTGTACATCTTTCAAATTTGGATTCAGTGTAAATATAACTTTTCGATATTCAGAGGTTGGTTAAATAATTCTTCCCAAGATAAGGCAGAAATATATATCTTTTTTTTTATATCAATAACTTATTAGAAAATTATTGTACGTAAATAGCCAACACGGAATAATTATTATGAGTAATTTCATCTCTAGTATTTTGCAGTAATATATATATAAATAAATATTTTCATCTTTCGAAAATTTGTCAAAACAAATCTTCTCGAGAAACTGCAAAAAACATGTCTGTTCCCAAAACTTATTGGAAGAACTTTGTGGTTGCAAGCGTTGGCTATATAAAAAGATTTTGTATTTCTTTCGTATATGGATTCAATATAAATATTTTTCCATACTTAAAAGATTGTTGAAATAATCTTTCCCTGGAAAATGAACAAACTTTTTTTTTTCCAAAACTTTTTGGAAGATCTTTCTCAAAAATATTTTATCAACCATTGATCATAAAAAGAGAGATTATATCTTTTTTTATCTATAATTTCAAACACCATATATTTTTCTCTTCCATGTTGAAAAACCTGTCGAAATAAATCTTCCCGAGAAAATGCGAAAACGGTTTTGTGCCCGAAACTTATTGGAAAACCTTTGTTAAAAATATTTCATCGAGTGATGACCATATACAAAGACGTTGCACTTTTCTTATATTTAATTTAGCATAAATATATATCTTCAATGTTTAAGACTTGTTAGAATAATCCCTCCCAAGAAAATAGAGGAATAGTTTTTGTTTCCGAAACTTATTGAAAGACTTCTTATTATTATTATTCTTTTAAATCAAATAAATATTCAACACAGAAAAAATTGCTATAGCTAACTATCTCCATCTTTATAATCAGTAGTCTCATATAAAAAGATATGGTAATTCGAATTCTCATTTTTGATTCAGAATAGTAACACAACCAAACTTTTTCAGTATCTAATATTTGTCAAAATAATTCTGGTTAATTTTTGTGAAGAATATTTTACCAAGCGTTTATCGTATGAAAAGACATTTTTGATGTTCAAGACTTACTTCCAGAGAAAATGTAGACTTTTTTTTTTTGTTTATAAAAACTTATTGGAAGATCTCCGTGATTATTTTTTTTTCTATAAACTCAAAGAGATAGTCACCATGGAATAATTGTTAAAACTAATTTCATCTCTTTATTCAGTGCCATTACATCAAAGGATTCGGTGATATAACTTCACTTTTGTATTCCGCACAATTGTACATTTTTGATTTTCCAATTTTGTAGAAATAAACCTTGTCGAAAAAAAACGTATAAACATTTTAATTCCGAACTTACTGAAAGATCTTTGTGAAGAATATTCATCAAGAGTTGATCATATAAAGACAGTTTGTATTTCTCTCACATTTTCATTCAAACACTTTATACTATATATATATATTATATATATATATATATATATATATATATTATATATATATATTGTTACGCCGGCCACCTCGTCTCTCTGCTGCCAACACAAGGCAGGCTAGGCAGACGGCGTGTTATCCACAGGGTCATGAACACTGAACAGCTCAAAGAGGCACCGAGCAACACAGCGTCCCCAGAACACCACGAGGGGAAACGCCACCTGGAGAGGCAGGGCATGAAATAAACACAAAATGACAGTCTTTCCTTTATTTACACAAGTTATTTACCCGTACACTTTTCTATAGGCACAATAACAGTGGAAACCAGCATGTCACACTGCACGATGCAGCTTATAACAGGGCAACACAAAGTTTATCAGGTCACAAAGGGCTGACACGAGGTCTTCACAGGAGCAGCACCCAACTGCGTCTCTCTCTAGGCTTGTTTCCGCCCCGCTCACAGCCAGCTGCGTCATGTTTGCCCAGGTCCCTTCATGTTAACACATGTTTCGCACAGAGACAAAGACCCACTGGCGTAGCACTATCCCCCCCTATCAAGCAGACGACCCGTCTGCTCTGACATATCTAAAACCTGAAACAAACTACATAAAAAAATTTAAATAAAATCAGTTCTCAGAAACACAAAAATCTTTCATCCAGTGCGGCTTTCTTCGCTCTCGCTGGGGTCTCTCTGGAGGAGGTGTGGGCAGCGGTAGATTGGCAGTGGCACCCAGAGGGGTATCTCCTGTCCCAAGACCTGGCTCATGGTCACCATTGACATCTGCTGCATCGCCCTCACCGTCCAAATGCTCGTCCTCATCTCGGTCAGCGTCTGCCACGTCCTCATCGCCGCTACTGGGGCTAACTTCATCTTCTTTTTCACCATGGCCCCAGAAGTAGCTTCCTGGCCCATGGTAACGCCACAGCCGGTACGCCAAGTCCTCGAGGAAGTCGGGCAACGGCCCCACACCAACCAACTCCTTGCTCCTCGACGACTCTTCTGGATGCTCCACTTCCTTACAAGTGCCCAGCTTTGCACCAGCTGGCACCTTCTGGGCCTTATCGGAGAAGTTAGCTACCAACACTGTAACTAACCCCTCCCCTGGTCCAACAAGGCTCCGCCCAACCGCACCGCCATCAGCCAGCTGCGGTTTTGAATGGGCTCCACGAGGCCCTCTACTCCACGAATCACTCTTGACAGTCGACACCGGATTCTAGACTCTGTCCTGGGGGCAAGGTGCCAGTCGCTCAGCCGTAACTACCTCTGCACAGCCAACCACTGGAAGCAAGGGCACATCTTCACTGTTCACCCTCACCAGCTTCCGTCCAAGGTCGACAAACGCCTTACTCTGCGTCAGGTAGTCAAGGCCCAGCAAACAGTGCTCGTCCAGATCGGCCACATACACCGGCAGCCGCTGCACCGTGCTGCCCACGCCAATATGAGCCTCCACTGGTCCCTTGAGCTGCACACAATGCCCAGTGACACCACACAGTCTCTGTGGTGCATCTGGAAGTCGCATAGTGGCCAACATATCAGGCCGCACTAGGGACTTCTCAGCCCCAGTGTCCACTGTCAGGCGGCATGGCTTCCCATCTACTGAGCCCTCCACCTGCATCATGCTGGTTCGACGGCAGCTTACCAAGTCGGGCCCAGGAACCGAGGACGGCTGGGTTTCGGCCCCTTCTCCAGCCTTTTCCACCTATACCACTTCCTTAGCCTTAGGACATGCACTCGGATGGTGACCATACCTGCCACAGTCCTTGCAGCACTCCTGGAAGGCATCAGAATCCGTCCGGTTGAGAGGACGTGTTCTCCGCTCCCTCTGACACTGACTACGTCTGTGCCCTTCCTTACCGCAGCCCCAACACAAGCCTTGGAAAATGCTCGGGCTCACCTTCCTCAATGCTACCTTCTCCACTTTAGCCTTCCGGCCCCGGAGGTCACTGCGGGGCTTAGCAGCTGGCTCTAGGCCACTGGTTGCCTTCAGGAAGGCCTCGAACTCTAAGGTCCTCGCCAGCGCCACCTGCAGGTCCTCAGGGTGTGCCTGCTTGACGTAGATTTGCAGCTGCTGGTCCTGTAAAGCATCAACAAAGAAATCGCGGGCCAGGACCACAGTCATCTCTCTCCACAGCCGCAGGGTATGAACTTACCAGCGCCTCCACATCCTGCGCCAGCTGGGACAGTGTCTCGCCACGCTCACGAGTCCGCTTCTTCAAGTGGGCCCGATATACCTCGGCCTGGTGGTGGTGCCCGAAACGGCGTTTCAAAGCCTCTGCCACACTGGTGTAAGAGGCCTGTTGGGATGCCGGCAGATGCCCCAACACTTCCACCGCAGGGCCCCTTAGCGCTGTTACCAGCTGCAGGGCCTTCTCTTCCTGGCTCCAGCCCTGGGCAGATGCCAGCATTTCAAATTGGGTAACATATGCCTCCCAGGCCACCTTCCCGTCTACTCAGCTGGCTTTACGCCTCACAGAATGTCTGGAGGCCGAGGGGCTGCAGGGTGGAGAACGCGTGCCGTGAACTAACACACCTGGGGGGGAGGAATGGGGGTGAGGGAGGCAACGAGGCGGGTTGACCGGGTCCGAGTTTGCAGCCACCTATACCCAAGGGAGCGGTTCCGATGGGTCCCCAGCCTTCTGCAGCGACCACTGGCTGCGACACGACGCTGCGAGGCCGGGGTGGTTTCCTGCCACAGACCAGGAGACCCCAGTAAATCTGACACTCTGGCATCTGTTGCCAGAACCTCGTCTGCCTTCTCTGCTTGCAACGTTACAACCTCGTGACGCCGCCTTTCCTCCTTCACTTCCTCCCTCAGGCCCTGAACCTCGCCCTTCAGAGTCTGCACCTCCTCCATCAGTTCACTCTTCACGGTGTTGCAGGCCTTGTCGGTGTACTGCTGAGTTTCCATCTTCACAGATGCAAGATTGCTCTGTAGCACCTCAACAAGGCGGCAGAACTGTTCCTCTGCCTTCCTTGCCTGCATCTCGACGAGATGGTGCGCCTGCTCGTGTGCCTGCTCTTCTGCCCTTTGTGCCATTTCCTCCCTCATACCGGCCAGCATGGCAGTGATCAGGTTCCATCTGGCTCGGCTTCACCTCACTCGTGCCTGCCTCAGTCATAGCCTCCTCTATCATGGCTGCCGCCATCTTTGGACTACATGATAAATCGGCCGCTCTCACTGATCAAAATATCACAAATCCCGCTCCTGACACCATTTGTTACGCCGACCACCTCGTCTCTCTGCCACCAACACAAGGCAGGCTAGGCAGACGGCATGTTATCCACAGGGTCGTGAACACTGAACAGCTCCAAGAGGCACCGAGCACCACAGCGTCCCCAGAACACCACGAGGGGAAACGCCACCTGGAGAGGCAGGGCACGAAATAAACACAAAATGGACAGTCTTTCCTTTATTTACACAAGTTATTTACCCGTACACTTTTTCTATAGGCACAATACAGGGGGAAACCAGCATGTCACACCTGCACGATGCAGCTTATAACAGGGCAACACAAAGTTTATCAGGTCACAAGGGCTGACACGAGGTCTTCACAGGAGCAGCACCCAACTGCTCTCTCCCTAGGCTTGTTTCCTCCGCTCCTCCGCTCACAGCCAGCTGCGTCATGTTTGCCCAGGTCCTTCATGTTAACACATGTTTCGCACAGAGACAAGGACCCACTGGCGTAGCAACTATATATAATATATATATAATATATTATATATATATATATATATATTATATATATATTGAATATTTTCGATGTTCACAAAATTTGTTATAGCTAACATTATCTCTACTTAAGTACTATTACGTCAAAGGATATAGCTTCTTCATTTTTTGATTCACATAATTGTACATTTTCAATGATCCAAATTTGTATAAATGAACCTTGTCAAAAAAAAAAAGTTAAAACAATTGATTCCCGAAACTTACTGAAAGATCTTTCTTTCTGAAGAATATTTCCTCAAGGGTTGATCATAAATACATATATGATATTTTCGATGTTCAAAAAATCCTATAGCTAACATCATCTCTACATTCAGTAATATCACATGAAAGGATTCGGTACTATAACTTTTTTTATTCAGCATAATTATGCATGTAGTTTCATATCAAAATTTTCGAAATAAACCTCGTCAAAGAAACGAAAACGAATAAATGCAGAAACAATCTTTGTATCCGAAAGTTATTAGAGGACCTTTGTAAATAAATAGTCAACACGGAATAATCGATATCACAATTATCATCTCTACCTACAGCAGTAATATAATATTACATTTTTTTTCTTTTTTATTCAGCATAGGTATACATTTTCGATGTTCAAAATTTGTCGAAAATAAATCTTCCCAACAAAAATATATATATTTTTTTTCCCAAACATCTTGGAAGATCAGTGTGAAGAATATTTTATCAAGCGTTCACCACATAAAAAGAGTATTTATTGTATATATATAATATTATATATTATATATATATATATATATATATATATATATATACACACACACACACATACGTGTATTGCTTCAGCGTGATTATATCTATTAATGTTCAAAAACATGCTGAGACAATCCTTCCGAGAAAAGCAGAACATATTGCAGCATGGGT
>NW_023660661.1:17500-18910 GCF_015228065.2 Penaeus monodon | reverse complement strand
GATATGGCTTGGAGCCATCTTGACACCATGTATTTGGTAGTCTTTATACTGGGGTGGCTGACCCATGATCCTTCCCCAGGGGAGTAATTATTTAGGTAATCATTGTTGGGGGTTTTCTCAACCCACCATCATATCTACAGTAAACTCGCCATTACTGTATCTAGATTTTGCTTGTTCATTGCGCGTGCTGATTTGCATAGATTTGCTTCAGTTAGGTATATATATAAATTCTCTCTCACTCTCTCTCAAAACACACACACACACACACACACGCAAACACACACACACACACACACACACACACACACACACACACACACACAACATTTATATAATCATCATCACCCTGATTCAATCCAATGTAGATCATAGGCCTCTTCAAATCTTTTCTAACTTTGTCTTTCGTTTTTGTTTTAGTCTTGGCGGCCAAATTTCGTTATTTCGCTATGCCATCTTGTCATTGGTCTGGCCCTTGGCCTCTTTATGTTATCTATAGCCCAGTCTGTTACTTTCTTTGTCCATCTGTCGTCCTGTCTCTAATATATATGACCTGCCCATTGCCTTTTCTTTTTGATGCACTCAAGTTTGTCTTCCCACTCTTGTCGTACTCTGATACACGTTCCCATAATCCGATCTCTTAGGCTAATTCCCAGCATCAACCTCTCCATCCCTCTCTGGGGACTTATTAGTCTCCTCTCCAGTAATTTGGTTGTAGTCCATATTTTTTTTATCTATAGGTCATAACTGGGAGGATGCATTGGCTAAGACTTTCTTTTCAAACATAATGGCAAGGAGCCTATTAGTATGCGACTGTGTCTGCCAAAGGTGCTCCAGCCTAGACTGATGTATCACTTAATTTCCTCTTAGCTAGATGGGTTTGTACGAGTTGCCCTAGATATATGTACTTGTCCACTCCTCTAGCACTTTGCCTTGTACATGCATCTGTTCGAAATGAACTCTAATGTTGAATAT
This sequence comes from Penaeus monodon, assembly GCF_015228065.2. NCBI lineage: Eukaryota > Metazoa > Arthropoda > Malacostraca > Decapoda > Penaeidae > Penaeus > Penaeus monodon. Next base: position 17,938 of record NW_023660661.1, on the reverse strand, counting down.
GATCTTAGTTTTTTCTTGTTCATCCTAAGTCTGACTTTCATACTTTCTCTATTCAGATCGTTATTAATTGTTGTATTTCATTAGGAGATTCACTGAAGAAACAATATCATCTGCAAATCTTAAATTGTTTAGATATGCATATCCTATTTTGATAACCTTTCCGTTCCAATCTAGCTTCTTGAATATTTTCTCAAGGTAAGCTGTAAACAGTTTTGGTGAGATGACTAACACCTTTTTAATTGGTATTTTATCGGTTTCTGTGTGGAGCTTGATGGTTGATGTCCTATCTTCGTGTATATATCTTCCAAAATTTTACAATATACCTCCTCTACTCCCTATCTTCGAATAGCTTCTAATACTGCTGGTTTTTGTACAGAGTCAAATGCCTTTTCATAAGCGATAAATGCCATAGACTGGGGTTTCCTATATATATTTTTT
>NW_023660661.1:0-12500 GCF_015228065.2 Penaeus monodon | reverse complement strand
CATTTAGCCAGCGAGAGAGTAAAAACCTATTTCACAATAATTATAGGAGATTTCAAAGCCAAAATAGGTAAAGAGACAGAAGGAGAAACCGAAGTGGGGAATCATGGAATATGCGCTAAGAATGAGAGGGGACAAATGCTAGTCAATTTTGCAGAGGCTTGATTCCTCAGTATCATGAATACATTGTACGAAAAAAACTAGAGCGGAAGTGGACATGGAAGTCACCATCTGACATCAAAATGAAACTGACTTCATAATTTCGAATAGTCGTAATATAATAAAATATGTGGAAGTTATTAATAAAGTAAATGTTGGCAGCGACTATAGAATGGTCAGAGGCCAAATTAAATTACACTCAGAAGGAAAAGGAACAAACTCATAAGAAAACCGCAGACAAATTTAGTTAACTGAAGACCAGAGCGACAGAATTTAACTTAACATCCAAAACAAATATTCATTCTCAGCAACAAAGATCTCAATTGACCCAATTGGGTAATGTTGAATTTTTTGTTGCTGAGAATGAATTTTTGGTTTTTGGGATTTTTTTAAAGGTTAAATTCTGTCCCCCTCTGGCTTCAATTTTCTAAATTTTGCTGGGTTTTTCTTTATTTGTTTTTTCCTTCGGGTGTTTTTTTTGGCCTTTTCTTTTAAGTCCTCCAAACATTTTTTTTTATTTAAACTTACAATTTTAATTATATTGAATTAAAAATTTGAAGCTTTCATTTTATGAATTTTTCCTTTCCCCCTTTTGTTATTTTTTTTCTAAAATTTAATTCCATGTACTGGGTACCTCTAAAAATTGATACTTTTGCCCCTTCATTTTAATTTTTCCTTCCCCCATTCTTTCCTTGTCTCTTCCCTTTTTTTTGGGTGAAACCCTTTAATAGGTAAAATTTTTTTCCCCGTTAAATGCCTTTATAAAGCTTCATTTTTCTTGTCTTTTTACTTAAATTTTTTAAACTGTACCTTTTTTTTTTTTTTAAAGAGATTTTTTTAAAGAACCGATTTCGAACGTTTTGTGCGCCGAAATTTTTGCTAACCCAGGGACTTTTTAAAGAAGCTATCAAATTCCTATCTTCCTTAGTTTAAACTTACGAGTTTCGGGCCCCCTTTTTAATAGGTTTTCCCGTAAGCTGTAGTCAAATTTTTTTCATTGTCCATAAAGGGAAAGGTTCACGGGGGGACGAACCAAATTTTTAGATTGCCCCTAGCATTGTTTGCCCCCCCAGGATTTTTTTCCTCCAAAGGGGCACTTTTTTTAGGGGAAACAGCAGGGGGACCCTTTTCAGTGGGGAATTTAATACCCCCACCCCTAATAACGGGGGGATACCCTTTACAGGGGTTTGTATCAAAGGAAATTTTGATACCAAAAAAATGTGTTATTTTTTAAAAAAAAAAATAATATATATTTATCTTTATATATAATATTATAATTTTACACCTAACACACAATATCACAACTTTTAAAATTTTCCCTTTTAACTACATACACCATTAAAAATTGCAACATGCCATTTAAAACCCCTTTTTAATACCTTTATTTTATATAAACATAATATAATAAATTAAATTAAATAATTTATATTTTGATTAACACCTTACTGCCAACAAACCTCATGTCATACCATACCCTACAAACCCTTTTTGAAACATGCCCAAACTATATCATCCATTTATAAAAAACCTTCATAAATCATAATTTGACATCCTTTTTTCCCCGGGAAACCAATATGGAAGGAAAAAAACAATTTATTGTAAAGGTTTTAGGAAAAAAGTTTGCAGTGGCTGAAACCCTTAGGCCCCCTTAAATCCCCTGGATTTATGTCTAATTACATAAAGTTTAAAAATAGTGGGAAGGGGGTTTGGTGTTTTTGGTGGTTGGGGTTTGGGGGTTGGGTGTTTGTGGTGGGGGTTTCGTTTTTAAATTTAAATCTTTAATATTAAATTTTTTATTTAATAATTATATATATAAAATATATATTTATATTTTTTTTTTTTTTTTTTTTTTTTGTTTTTTTTTTTTTTGTTGTTGTTGTTTTTTTTAATAATATATATAATAAAATTTTAAATATATATTTTATAAAATTTTATATTAAAAAAATATATAAAAATTTTTTTATATATATGTATTATAAAAAAAAATTTTTAATATATATATATATTATAATAAGTATATATAAAAATTAAAAAAAAAATTTTTTTAAAATATATATATTATAATTATAATATATTTTATATTTTATCTATTTTTTAATATATATATATATAAAAAATATTATTATATAATATATATATATAATAATATAAATTATATCTATAATAATTTTTATATATATTATAATATATATATTTATATATAAATATATATATTTATTTTATATAAAATATATTATTATATATATATATATATATATATATATATATATATATATAGAATATAAATATAAATATAATTTATATATATTATATATAAATAATAAAATATAATATATAATAAAAAATTTATATATATAATTATATATATATATCTTTATATAAAATTATATAATAATATATATTATTTATAATATATAAAAATATATATATATATATATTTAAAAATTATATATATATATATAATAATCACCCACACACACACACACACCCCACCCACCCACACACACACACACACACACACCCACACACCCACACACACACACTAAAATTTATTTTATCATATATATATGTTGTGTACACCCAAAAAATAAAGTAGGTTTAAAGAGGGTACCAAAAAAGCGACAAGATAATCAGCCACCGCCCAAAGCATTTTTCTAACCCCAAAACCAATCCTTCCCATTATAACCACCCTAAATCCCTCTCCCACGTCATCTGCCCCCCCCGAACACTCTGCTGCATGCCTACCTTTTGCACTTTAATGCACAGGTCATTATAATGGAGTGCATATTGTTCTCAGGCACCTGTTCAAACGTTTGTGCAGGGGTATGAGCGCGTATGCAGGGAAAGTGCGCAGGAGATTGGGGGGTGCACGGCCATATGTGTGTGTATGAAAGAGAAGAAAACACATGTATGTCGAATTATGAGGGGTTGTATGTATATGTATGTTTATTTAAATATGTGTATGTATTATTATATGGGATGTGTGCTATATAAATGATGTGTATGTATGTGTGTATGTGTTGTTCTAGTATGTGTATATGTATGTGTTTACAGGTGTATACATACATAATATATAATATTATATTAAATATAATATTAATATTATATATATATATATTAATATACACCACAAATGGGGACTCATAAATGCATGTGTGCATACACATGTGATAACATATGCATAGTTATAATGTGGTATGTAGTCTACACACGTGTAAAAGATATACGCATGTCTGTGTTCATGCATGTGCATGTGTGTATTTTTAAAAAGTAGTGTTGTATGCTTTCATAGCATAGGAGCATACGTATAGGTGTAGTTGCGCGTGCCGAAAATGAACCGATTTCATTTATGGTATCACAATGCCTTCTGATACTAAACCCATGCTCAGGGGGAATTACCCTGAGTAGTGGGGCGGGCCCAGGGGATGCTATCGTAAGTCACACTAGACAGGGACTGGGACTCCGCGACTAGCTTTCCATCAAAAACCATGACTGTCCCTCATTCCCTGGAGGCAAAAGAACTCCTGGTTACGGCGGCGATCAAGGTCGTTCTAGAGCATAGGGTGCTAAAAATCTCTGGTTAAAAACAGGTCACCCCACGTTGATGAACCTTTGCACATATAATATAAGGACAATGAAAACTGAATCCGACTTACTAGATTACTGAGGAACTCACTCTCATTAAATGGGTTGCTACAGAACTCTGTGAAGTTAGTAGACTAAGTGAAGAATAGAAGATATAAATGATAGACATGTACTCTATTGGAGAGGTAAACCCTAGGGTAGCAAGTATGAATTACGATAGATTTCTTAGTTCACAAACGTTTACAAAAGAATATCGTAGAATTCTATAATAGAAGTGAAAGAGTGGCTTCAATAACAATAAAATCAAACAATAGGTACAGCTTAAAGATTGTTCAAGTCCAACCTACAGCCACAGTGATGAAGAAATAGAGAGCTTCTATGAAGATGGTCATTTAGCCAGCGAGAGAGTAAAAACCTATTTCACAATAATTATAGGAGATTTCAAAGCCAAAATAGGTAAAGAGACAGAAGGAGAAACCGAAGTGGGGAATCATGGAATATGCGCTAAGAATGAGAGGGGACAAATGCTAGTCAATTTTGCAGAGGCTTGATTCCTCAGTATCATGAATACATTGTACGAAAAAAACTAGAGCGGAAGTGGACATGGAAGTCACCATCTGACATCAAAATGAAACTGACTTCATAATTTCGAATAGTCGTAATATAATAAAATATGTGGAAGTTATTAATAAAGTAAATGTTGGCAGCGACTATAGAATGGTCAGAGGCCAAATTAAATTACACCTCAGAAGGAAAAGGAACAAACTCATAAGAAAACCGCAGACAAATTTAGTTAACTTGAAGACCAGAGCGACAGAATTTAACCTTAACATCCAAAACAAATATTCACTTCTCAGCAACAAAGATCTCAACATTGACCAAATCAACAAACAGTTCAATGCCACAATAAAGGAAGCTGCACTTGAAGTAGGCAGTAAGAACGTCAAGCAAAGCTTCAGCAAGATATCGGTAGAAACTAAACAGCTCATGCAAAAACGTAGGGTCATGAAAGTATCGTCAAACAGGGGCAAGATAGAATTAGCTGAACTAACAAAGAAGTGCAATACTCAAATAATAAATGAAAGTATGATCTCAGGTACCAGTGCAAAAACAGTGCAAAGAATGAAATCATAAGAGTAGTGGAAGACTTTTACAGGGATCATTACAACTGAAATGAACAGTCATGGTTAGAAGCGACTGAGGTGACTAGAGGTGTTCCTAACAGAAGAAATAAAAAGAGCACGTAAGGCATGAAGAGAGGGAAAACACCAGGTGAAGACGGAATTAGTATAGACCTTATAATAGATGCAAGAAGAAGTGCAACAGTGAAACTAGCTAATACCTTCTCAAGGAAAAACTCCGAAAGTCTGGAAAAATGCAAAAAAAATATTTTGATACATAAAAAAGGGGATAGAAAGGATCTAAAAAATCACCGACCCATAAGGATGCTTTTAGTTTTTTACAAACTATTCATAAAAGTCATCACAACTCGCATCTCTGCTTCTGCAGTGGATTCTCAACAACAGATCACATGCACACGCTCACCCAAACAAGAGGAAAAAAAAAAAATATAGGAAACCCCTGTCTATGGCATTTATCGCTTATGAAAAGGCATTTGACTCTGTACAAAAACCAGCAGTATTAGAAGCTATTCGAAGATAGGGAGTAGAGGAGGTATATTGTAAAATTTTGGAAGATATATACACGAAGATAGGACATCAACCATCAAGCTCCACACAGAAACGATAAAATACCAATTAAAAAGGTGTTAGTCATCTCACCAAAACTGTTTACAGCTTACCTTGAGAAAATATTCAAGAAGCTAGATTGGAACGGAAAGGTTATCAAAATAGGATATGCATATCTAAACAATTTAAGATTTGCAGATGATATTGTTTTCTTCAGTGAATCTCCTAATGAAATACAACAATTAATAAACGATCTGAATAGAGAAAGTATGAAAGTCAGACTTAGGATGAACAAGAAAAAACTAAGATCATATTCAACATTAGAGTTCATTTCGAACAGATGCATGTACAAGGCAAAGTGCTAGAGGAGTGGACAAGTACATATATCTAGGGCAACTCGTACAAAACCATCTAGCTAAGAGGAAATTAAGTGATACATCAGTCTAGGCTGGAGCACCTTTGGCAGACACAGTCGCATACTAATAGGCTCCTTGCCATTATGTTTGAAAAGAAAAGTCTTTAGCCAATGCATCCTCCCAGTTATGACCTATAGATAAAAAAAATATGGACTACAACCAAATTACTGGAGAGGAGACTAATAAGTCCCCAGAGAGGGATGGAGAGGTTGATGCTGGGAATTAGCCTAAGAGATCGGATTATGGCAACGTGTATCAGAGTACAGACAAGAGTGGAAGACAAACTTGAGTGCATCAAAAAGAAAAGGCAATGGGCAGGTCATATATATTAGAGACAGGACGACAGATGGACAAAGAAAGTAACAGACTGGGCTATAGATAACATAAAGAGGCCAAGGGCCAGACCAATGACAAGATGGCATAGCGAAATAACGAAATTTGGCCGCCAAGACTAAAAACAAAAAACGAAAGACAAAGTTAGAAAAGATTTGGAGAGGCCTATGATCTACATTGGATTGAATCAGGGTGATGATGATTATATAAATGTGTGTGTGTGTGTGTGTGTGTGTGGTGTGTGTGTGTGTGTGTGTGTGTGTGTGTGTGTGGGGTGTGTTTGCGTGTGTGGGGTGTGTGTGTGTGTTTTGAGAGAGAGTGAGAGAGAATTTATATATATACCTAACTGAAGCAAATCTATGCAAATCAGCACGCGCAATGAACAAGCAAAATCTAGATACAGTAATGGGCGAGTTTACTGTAGATATGATGGTGGGTTGAGAACCACCAACAATGATTACCTAAATAATTACTCCCCTGGGGAAGGATCATGGGTCAGCCACCCCAGTATAAAGACCTAGTCAAGTACATGGTGTCAAGATGGCTCCAAGTAATTCCATCGGTGATGGCACAACTATGATGATACACTAACACACACACACACACACACACACACACACACACACACACACACACACACACACACACACACACACACATATATATATAGATAGATATAAATAGAGAGATACAAAACTACACAAATGCATATGTGAATGGCAAAACACTCTACCGTGTTGATACTATGTTAGAAAACCCACAATGGACAAATTAGATTGATTAAAAACGAGACAACATCTTCAGCTCTGAAGGGGAAGGGGAGAGGAGGGAGTATAAAATAGAGAAAGGAGAGGCAACACGGTGAACAGGGGCAGATGAAGATTCTACAGAGACTCTTCAGCCTCACCACCCATAGTTCTTGGTCCTGCTTCTCCCTCACCGGCGCTGTCACCAACGTATCTTCCCTGTCCTTGACCCCTCATCTGCAACAATTCCTTGATTTCGATCTTTCCTTTGCTCTCCGCCCTAACCCCCTTACCTCCATCGACATTATGTCATCTTCCTTGTGTGATGTATCTCTCCTTTGTATTGCTTTCATCCCGGTCCTCAAATCCCTCCTCCATCCTAGTTACCGTGAGGCCCTTCAAAGGGAGGATGTCATCATTTTGCCTTCCGACAAGGGCAACTCGGTGGTGGTCCTCGACCGAGCCTCCTACCTGCAGAAGGCCTAAGACTTGCTGGATGATGACTGGAAGACTTAGCAGCATGTTTTCCAGAGGCTAATCTCTACCAGAGGTTCAAGTTCATCAACCCTCGCCTCCCTCATTCTATGGGTTTCCTAGAACTCATAAGCGAGCTGTGCCTCTGCGCCCTGTCATCTCTTCCTGGTATCTGTGACGCACCCTCTTGTGGCTTGGCGAAGTCTCTCGCTCCCCTTCTTGGCACCTTCTCTCCTGCTCAGGTCTGCAACCCTTAGGAATTCATCTTCCGTGTTCATGGTGTCACGCCTGCGACCATAATGAGCTTGGATGTTGACTCCCTGTTCCCCAAGTTCCCACTTGATAACGTCCTTTCTTTCTTTCAGAGGAAGCTCCCTGACAAGAATCCGACGTCTTCCTCTAGCTGATTCGTGTGTGTGTGGAGTCTAATTCCTTTTCCCCTTTGAGGGTTGCTTCTACTCGGTGTTGCCATAGGCTCTCCCCCTCTCTCCAGCTTTGGCTTGGCTAACCTGTTCATGGAATTCCTCTCGCTTCCATCTCTCTTCGTCCTTCGGTGTGGCTGAGGTATGTCGATGGTGTCTTTGCTTTCTGGCCTCATAACCCTGCTTTGTTCTCGGGTTTCATGGCGCAGCTGAACTCTCTCTCTCCTTCCATCCATTTCAAGGTGGAATGGGAGGTTGACAACAAACTTCCTTTCTTGGACACCCTAGTTCATTGCTTTGCTGGCCAATTCCCCATGTACAGGAAGCATATGCAGAGGTATGTACATACACATCTTCTCTTACCATCCTCTCCATGTAAAAAAAGTTGCTGCTACCTCGCTGTTCCTCCATGCCCTCCACCTCTGTAACCCCCAGTACCAGGATGAAGAGATCGACTTCCTGCTTCGTTCATTTTCCAAATTGGGCTACCCTCGTCATGTTCTCGGCGTCATGTTATCCAGGGTGCGGCGTACCATCTACCACGACACCTCTCCTAAAGAAACTCCTTACCTGCCAGTCCTCAGCCTGCCCTACACTGAGGAGATCTACTCTCTCTGTTGCCCTCTTCACCCTCTCAACTGCAGGCTGATTATCCGCCAGGTGAACACACTCCGTCGCAACCTGGTCCTCTGCCTCGAAGGTGGGCACTTATGCTGTTCCTTGTGCCTCCTGCGATAAGCAGTACTTTGGCTGTCTCAACATAAATACGCTATATCCAGGGGACACAACAACAATGCCCTCTTCTGCCATCAGTAGGACGCAGGGCATCAGATGGATTGGTCAGCTGAAGTCTACGCCCGAAAGACTGGTGGAATAATCCTTAATCAAGCTGCTGCCTAATTTTAGCTTGAACAGCGGCTTTTCTCCTGACGATGTTTTCCTTCCGACATCCTCCGCCTTCTTACTATACCGGCCACAATTCGCAAAGATTCTTCCACCAGACCTGACCTATCTTCGCTTCCGTTCACCTGTCCTCGCTTGCCCCGTGTTTATCACGTTGCCTCTCCTTTCTATTTTTTATATTCCCTCCTCTCCCCTTCCCCTTCAGACCTGAAGATGGAATCCAGGAGGATTTCGAAACTGTTGTCTTTTAATGAATGTAGTTTTTGCATTGTAAGTTTTTCAACCAAATACATATGTATAAATACATATACACACATGCGTATTTGGTGTAATATATATATATATATATATATATATATATATATATATATATATATATATATATATATATATATACACACACACACACACACGCACACATGTATATATGTTTATATATATATGTATATATGCATATGAATATGTATACATATATGCATGCATGTATGTATATAATATTAAAGTCTGAAATAAAGAAGTAAGAGGGACCATATGATTCCACATCAACAAAATTATCACACATATATAATCGCACCCATAATTCATCACACATACAGTCATTATATAATGAAATTAACAACTTAACGAAGTTTGTAGTTAGTCGAGGGTAAGTTAAAATTTGCCATGTGTGTGTATATACACATACGTGTCTTTACGGTTACGTATACTTATAGACATATATTATTGTGTTAATTTGGTGCGGTGTTCTAAGTATGGAGAAAAATATACGGAGATGTATTTAAATAGACAGAGTGACAGACAGATGTACCATCTATGTGTAGAAGTAACCATACACTAAGCTGTAAATTTTTAACATACGAGTCTAACTTCAATTACCTTTATTTATCAGGTGATAGTTGCTACTTTTGCTATGAGCGGAGACTCAGCTATTATTTGGGAAACTTACCAGATAACTCAAAATCTCCATAAGAAGACATTCAGGATCGGTGACTGGACCCAAGGAGGTGCGAGTGGGCTCGCGAAGGGCCTGGCCCCCGAGGAACGATGGCGGCGCAGGAGAGATATCAGAGAGAAGGCGCTGCGGCACGGGGTGATGAGAGCGCCGATAGACGACCCTCTTCAGCACAGGGGCGACCTTACCGGTCTCCACCTGCGATGTGCCGCCTTAGAGGTACAGGACTTGTTTTCACAATCCTTGAGCAGGTTATACGTTTCGCGTGGCCATCGCAAGGGCTGGCTTTTAGTAGTGTATCTTAAATCCTCACTACTATTAAATTTAATTTATTGAACTGAAGTATTTGAGGGCAAAAATAATTCTCATAACACACTAGTTAGCCATCTGAAGTTATATATGCGATATATATATGGTGTGCGAATAAATCTGTACAGTGTAACTGCAATAAGAAGTATTTCAGATCGTGTGGGCCCTTTAAGCCAAATGGAATTATCTCAGATACTGCAGAGAATCTGCTTTGCACGCATTCGGCAGTGAGGCTCTGGCTCTTCAGAATGAAAAACGAAAAAAAAAAAAAACCTGCCTTATAGTTCAAGTAAAATCCACAGATTCTCGAACTATTTTCCTCTTCACCTTCCAGTTCCACCAAACAGCAATCCGAAGCGAATTCTATCGTGCGAATGGCAACCTTATTTGCTTTCGAAGTTTAGCGCTGTGAAAAAGGCCCTACTTTTCTGCCCCATTTTCAGACTGCATCCTCCCGCATTAAAAAAATCGTTAGAGTCTACGACCTGCCCGAGATACGGCAATGTGCGGTGCTTATGGGTTTACGAGGGTGATTATTGACATAAAATGACTCGTAACTCCCTTGTTCATTTTATTAGTTTACTCCTAGACTTCCCACCTCCAGGTAGTAAACCTCACGCTATAATTACTTTTAGGTGACCCCCAACAGGGCCATATTATCATTTCTACTTTTCGTGTTACTTCTAGAACTGATTGACCTCTAGCTCCCAGTGTTCTTCGCCGGGGCATCAACGCCACACATTTCACTAGACATCAGCAAATGCACACGATAGACCGTTAAGTACATAAAACCTAATTTTCACACTAAATAGTTACACAAACAGAGGAATTGGGTCGGTCTGATCTCATAATTGGAAGGCTCGCATTTCACACACAGCTACAGCTTGGATCTTAACACTGCTAATCATAAAATTGATTATAACGTAGCCTTCGTTTTAATAGGAAATATGTTGCATAACATCCCTGTTTGTATTATTCATTCTGCCCAAAATTTCCTCATATGAGAAGGCAAAGTACCTCCTGACTTTTTTTCAAGAGTCATTTAGAATTAACGACAAATAAGATGAATAAATAAATATAACTGTTCAATCACTATACCGGGCAATTTGGTTTTGTTCGTTTTACTTAATGTCATGACAAATTACAGGGATTCTCATAACCAAATGATGAATTTTATTTTCTCTTTTGCCTCTTAAAAGTGTATCAACTTTTTGTATTGCTTTTGGACAACAGATTAGCACTCAAAGTATACCAATAATACCGAGCGCTACTGTTATGCATGGAAACAGCATTCTCAACCCAACAGCTTACACACTACTCAGTATTTGTTCACTATGCTCAAAACTTGCCCGCCAGTGTTCTAAAACGAGAAAAAAACTAAAAGTTTGATACCAAATCCAACTAACATTAGACCACAACTCCTAAAGAAATCGCAGAGGCCAACTTTGTGTTTAGCTTGACGTTTGCCTGTTGCCATTGCTTTCTTATTAGTTCAAAAGCCATGTGAGCAAGACGAGTCCTGCAATTGCTGTGATAACATCCTTGAATAACTAATATTACTAATAATGATAATGATTACTATTTTAACAAAATCATTATTTTTATCATTACCATTATCCTCATCATTATCATTATTGTCATTATCATAGTATTATCATTATAATCATTATCACCGTTTTATATTATTATTACTATAATGGTCATAATGATTATAGTAATAATAACGATAATAATAGTAATCATCATAATAATGATAATCAAAACAACAATAATAATGGTAACAATAATTATGTTTATTGCTATCATAATTGTTGATATTATCATTCTCCATTGTTTTGTTATTATTACTATTATTATTATCATTATTATTATTGTTAACATTATCATTATTATTGTTATTATTATTATTATTATTATTATTAGTAGTAGTAGTAGTAGTATCACTATTATCATTATTAGTTTCATTATTACTAGTATTATTATAATTATAATAATAATAATTATTATCATCTTATTATTTATATAATTATCATTGTTTCGTTATTATTAATATTATTATTATTATTATTTTCATCATCATTATTATTGTTAACATTATCATTATTATTACTATTAATATTATTATTATTATTATTATCACTATTATTATTATTATCATTATCATTATCGTTATTTTACTAATATGATGATGATGATGATGATGATTATTATTATCGTTAATACTATCATTATTATCACCATTATCACTATTGTTATTATTATAATTACTATTATTATTATCGTCATCATTATGATTATTATTAATATTACTATTATCACTGTTGTTATCACTATTATTATTATTATCAATAATATTATCATTATAATTATTATAATTTGTGTCATCATCATCTTCATTATCATTATTATCATCACTATCATTACTATATCTATAATTTATCATTTTATTTATCATTGTTACTGCTCCATTCATTCACGTATCCCTCCACTCGAGTTCTTGCTTTGGTGAAGGTTAA